>NC_092421.1:13739074-13881574 GCF_040894005.1 Engystomops pustulosus | reverse complement strand
GGATTAATACATTTATTAATTACGTTTAAATAATAAAAACAAATAAAAAAAAAATATGATTGTTATTGATGATTCCAAATCTACCGCTGGCTCTAATAAGTACTAAAATTTTGCCTGTTATAGAAAGGTTATGGCTGTCTGCAGTAGTCGTTTGTTCTGTGTTGAGTTGTGTATCAGTTGTTTTGTGCTATTTAAATAACTTTTTGGCAGTAGCTAGAAGTTACAAACTATCATCAATTAACCTAATTTGCAATAGAGGTTGAATAATACTGATCAAAACTGTAGATGTATAAGTTCACAATACGGTTCAAACCTCGATTCCTTACTACCGTTAAAAAGGAAAGAACAGAGGTTTAACGTATAAATTAAAAGTCCCATTGACATCGATCTAAATTTTATGTTATCTGTTATGTTTGTTACCTAGGCAGGTATCCATCATGCCAGCAGAGAAAAAGTACTGCAGCCGCTGTCGTTTTTTACATTAAAAAAAAAAAAAACGCATGCATAACAGATACCCCCCCTAGCTGAATATAAAGGATGACAAAAAATTTACATTGATGTGAATGGGATTTTTAATTGATACTTAAACCTTTTTTTTTTTTGTCACTTTCTTTTTATTGTTTTAGAGTTTTAACAAACATGTATGCATTACCACACTCGTACAGTTGTATCTTACTATTACATATTGCCGTAAACTCATATCATTGTAATTTAAGTAATACGTACATATTACATTATGCATTGTGTAAGTATAAGTAGAACTAATAACAGTGCCTCTGTGTTCCTTTATGTATTGTACAGTATTTTTCGGACTGTAAGGCGCACCGGATTATAAGGTGCACCCTCAATAAATACCTGCTAAAACGTCTAGGTTCATATATAAGGTGCACCGGATTATAAGGCGCACCTGATTATAAGGATGAATGAACCAGCAGGTGGCAGACCTGTGCACAGTACAAGGCAGCTGTTGTCTGTAAGTACGGTTCATATATAAGGCGACACTGGACTATAAGGCGCACCTTTGATTTCTAAGAAAGTCAAAAGATTTTTAGTGCGCCTTATAGTCCGAAAAATACGGTAGTTGCTCTTCCTGTCCTAGTGGTATGGGTCTTTTTTATATAAGAATCATA
This sequence comes from Engystomops pustulosus, assembly GCF_040894005.1. NCBI lineage: Eukaryota > Metazoa > Chordata > Amphibia > Anura > Leptodactylidae > Engystomops > Engystomops pustulosus. The sequence continues at coordinate 13,880,444 of NC_092421.1, read as the reverse complement.
ATGGGTGGGCTGAGAGAAATTTATTCCAATCGGTCCATTTTGTTTCAAATGTTTTCCCTGTACCTCTGTAGTTTGCTATTAAAGATTCCATCTTAAAATTCCTGTTTGTGTTGTGTAATATTTTGTTAGTTACAACGGTGGTAAAGAACGGAGGTTTGAACTGTAGTGTGATCTTAGCCTGAATGTGAGATGCTGTATGCAATATAAGTCAATGCCTCTACGTCAGTCTCTTAAACCTTCAGATAACAGCTGGTTTTCTGTAAAACTAAAGTCTGTTGATTTTATAATAAACTGCTTGAGTATTGATACTTAAGTTTAGGAAGAAAATTCTTATACATTATACGGTTCTATAAAATATCCATGGGCCTGAGTTAATTGATAGTAAAACAGTGTTCATCTGGGAACCCTAATCTGTGCAGAGTGCACATTAAATCTATACTTAAATAAATAAAACATCAGCCTATTAAATGTACGTGATGTTCACTCTCACCCAACGCATACACTGATCAGCCATAACATTACAATCAGCGAGATGGGATCCACTGTGTACTTTGACACCATTCTGCCAGGGCCAGCATTAACTTTATTATTACAGATTTTACTTTTGTAGGTGAAAAAAGAAGGAAATACGAGGGGGTATGAGCCAGGTAAAAGTGGGAGTTTCTGTTGCCCCCTTTGGCACCCTGAGAAATTGAGCTATGTTGTGATCAATGGTCAGTAATGACAGTACCATTGAGTATTGCAGTCCCATGTTGCTTTTTCTAGTACAACATGACACTGCACACAACATTCCCTTATGTCCTTCTGCATTTGAACTGACAAGAACACTTTAAAGGGCACCTGTCATTAGGAGCTCCTCCATGTCTTCATAGAGAATAGTGTACACATTGCCAAAGAGTTTTTATAGTGTACCTAGTTTTTTCCGAAAAAAAAGATAAGTTAGATCAAAGTTTACCTTTTTGTATGCAGAGCAGCGTCCCTGGTCCAATGGGAGGGGCCAGTGAGGAGTGGTTCACCCCCCCCCCCCCACCCTCTGGAAACTGCTCCGTCATGCATCGTTTTTAAATTTAAAAAACTCCCACCCCCCTATCATTTCCCCTCTCAGGACATCAAATGTCTGCCCCACTGCTTACTGGCCCCTCCCATGGGACTAGGGCCACAGCTCTGCGTACAGAAATGAACATTTCGATCTAGCTTAACTTTTTTTGGGAAAATTTTTTACTATAAAAACTCTTTGGCAAAGTGTACACTATTCTCTATGCGGAAATGGGGGAGCCAGAAAAAGGGCTCCTGATGACAGGTTCCCTTTAACTTCCCGTATATTAAATGATAACTCCACTTTCTTTACTCTATTCAGTCATTAAGTTTTTCAGCAGCTCCTCTACTGTGGGGTCCCATTGGATTGAAGAAGGGGCTTCACATGGGCTTCACTCATCCTTTGACCCCACCTATCCTGATTATTGCTCACCAGATGTCCTTCCTTGAACCAATAATGCTAGATACTAATAATGCACACAACCAATGAAGTCAGCAAAGGCTAAATCTTTATTCAAAAATGCTTCATAACAGCAGAGAGTGGGAGGAGTGCCATGGTAGCTGGAAGAAGCACTGTTGTCCAAAACAGCAATCGCTGTCCAAATGGAAAGCGATTGCTCTTTTGGACAACAGCGCTTCTTCCAGCTACCATGGCACTCCTCCCACTCTCTGCTGTTATGAATCCTTATTGGATAAATCTTATAAAAAAAAAATTTTAAAAACTGGATGTAAAATTTAAAAAATATATTATTGGTTTACATGGCAAAATGTTGAATATGTTGCAGGTTGGCCATGGAATAACAGAGTGCTGCTTACCTACATTATAAAACCCCTAGTAAAACTAAATGTGGACCTTTCTCGGGGCCAACACTTCAAGCTTCATTTATTTTTCATGTAGACGCACCATTGTGCCTTATTTATGTTGCTCTTGTCTCTCGATCCCATAAGGGAGTACTCCATAGAGTATATTGTCAAACAAGTTGCCAAGGGGTAAACTGATCCCCTTGAGACTGCTAAAGTAAGATGCTGTTCCTAGAAATTACTGAACATGTTGTCCCATCAGTTGACATTACTAGTCACTCCATCCATCATACAATAGATGCGCTGTCATTACAAACACGGTTTTATAAATGTATTTCAACAACATTCTCTTTATTCCTATCCACGTCGGTCTGTTAAGCATCAGGCGTTACTCCATCTTAATCAGGTTATAGAGATGTATGGGGTCATTTTCCATGTTTTACAGCTATCCCCACTGTAATTTATTATATTTCTTCCCACTTATACACTCTTACATCACTCAAAATACCTTCCCATTGACAGAATATGTATTATATTCCTTTTGTACAAAGAAGTAGTTGACAATTCCCCAATTTTCCCCAGCAAAAAAAGCCACATTATTCATTTCTTTATCTTACAAGGCATCCTATTCAGGGCATTCATGTATTTCACATTCATAGCTACTCCAAGATAAGTAATTTAAAGTGGTTTCTATCTTTACCAGAAAACCCCTTTGAGTGTGGGCAGAAGTAAGAAAAAAGGCGGTCACAGTAGCAGGACCGATGATCGAGCTATTTTGCTTGATTTTGATGCTAGATTTCCATTAACCGTACGTTTGCACATAGATATTAAAACTAACCACAGATCTTCTGTGGATGCATTCTTGCTCAAATGCTTCAGATTCTTGACTACTTGTTCTCCTTTATGCTGTGGAACCTCTTAAAGGGCACCTACCACCCCGATTCTACCTATAAAGGTAGAAGGGGTGGTAGGTGGATGAATGGGACGTGAGGATAGCCCTTTTTGGGCTAATCCTCACGTCCTGGCTATCTTTTAGAAAAGTTTATTGCAGGCATATGCAAATTTATTTATACGGCTACTGGGGCGTGGAGTAGCCGGACATGAGGCTACTAGTCGCGGCTACTCCACGCCCCAGTAGCCACGTTACTCCGCCTACCATTTAATCTTTAAGCTGCGCGCACTCGTCCGAGTCCCCTGGCTACTGCGCATGTGCAGTAGTTCCGGCCCCGGAGCCGCAGCCGCGGCACACAACGCAGGGGACTAGGACGAAGATTAAATGGTAGGCGCCCCAATAGCCGCATAAATAAATTTGCATATGCCTGCAATAAACTTTTCTAAAAGATAGCCGGGACGTGAGGATTAGCCCAAAAACGGCTATCCTCACGTCCCATTCATCCACTTACCACCCCTTCTACCTTTATAGGTAGAATCGGGGTGGTAGGTTCCCTTTAATGACATTTAGTTGTCTTGCTACCAAAAAAGTCAACTTTCCTTTCCCCCCGAAGGTATTCCATAATGAATAAGTATTGACCTATATTTCAGAACATTTGTGGACATCAGACCAAATGTCTTACTCTTTTTTGCTAAAATGTAGCCCCAAACTTACCGTATTTTTCGGACTATAAGGCGCACAAAAAATCCTTTGATTTTCTCAGAAATCAAAGGTGCGCCTTATAGTCCAGTGCGCCTTATATATGAACCGTACTTACAGACAACAGCTGCCTTGAACTGTGCACAGGTCTGCCACCTGCTGGTCATTCATCCTTATGATCAGGTGCGCCTTATAATCCAATGCGCCTTATATATGAACCTAGTCATTTTAGCAGGCATTTATTTATGGTGCGCCTTATAATCTGGTGCGCCTTATAGTCCGAAAAATACAGTACTCCATGTTTCACTGTTTCCTGTAGACACTCATTATTGCATTACTCTCCAGCATTTCAGAAGCAAGCTACCTCCTGTTACAGCCACACATTTCAAATACTGACTTATTAGACTAAATATTCCAGAGCACTTGCTGTGATTTTTCCTGCTCCCGAATTCCTATGTTTTCTTGCATAGATGTGGACATTGGACCATGTTTCCTTGTGAAAGATATGGATTTCTGATTGGAAATCTTCCTTAAAAACCCCTCCTGACCAGACCACGTTAAAGGGTCCTTGGCAAAGTCTCTGTAAGGAAAAATCTTACTTCTTCACACTGGTCCTAAGCCTCTCATTCAGCTAAACCAGTTCCCTACACTGTACTGAAGAGACACAACCACATTGAAACAGTTCTGTCTACAGTTGGGAATCTGTTCTTTCTTAAATGGATATACTGGTTTGGCTTTAATCCTGCATTACAAGGTATCAAAAGAGATGTGGTTTTCTTATTCCCACATTGAAGAAAAGTTGTTAGATGCTGCCATAGACTTGAGACTGGGTTCGTAAGTTTACCTTCCAGTGGGACAACGACCCTAACAATACAGCCAAAGCTTGGACTATGCTACAAAGAGGGATATGCAGAAAATCCAGCCACTAGATGTGCTACAGGCTTGCAGCTTTCATTGCAGCTAAAGATGGTCCTACAAGCTATTTCCTCAAGGTGGTTGCATACATATGCTCAATACACTTTCCAATGTTTTGCATCCAATTAATACTCAATACAGGATTTACATATCAAAAGAAGGTATAACTATTGTTAAAATTGGTATTTGTGTTAAAGGAAATCTACCATTTGTTTTTATGCATTGTGAACTAAACATACCTTGAGAATGCTGTCGCCACACTGATGCGGAAACATATATTGTTTAATCCATGGTGAGAGTGGTTTTGCTCAAAAAAAATGTGAAAATTCAGGACCTTGGGAAAGCTGGGTGTAGACTGGCTGCCGTACATAAACACATTACTTCCACATACACAGCTGCTTGAACTGTCCAGACCGCACTAATCAACCTGAGCTGGATGACTCATACACAGCAGCTGGGTGATGGTGCGGCGATTCATTACTTCTGCCTGTCAGGGACAACACAGTGATTACATCATTCTCTGAAGCAGTGCATAATTAGTTTAAGAGGAAAGCGCCTGGGTGGCCACTGGAGCGACAGAGCCTTATTTTCATAATTTTATAATCATAAAATACAGCAAAACCATTTAGTTCAAGGATTAAAAACTGATAAGCATCAGTGTAGCTACAGTATTGTCAAAGTATGTTTGGTTTATAATTAGAGATGAGCGAACACTAAAATGCTCGGGTACTCGTTATTCGAGACAAACTTTTCCCGATGCTCGAGTGCTCGTCTCGAATAACGAACCCCATTGAAGTCAATGGGAGACTCGAGCATTTTTCAAGGGGACCAAGGCTCTGCACAGGGAAGCTTGGCCAAACACCTGGGAACCTCAGAAAAGGATGGAAACACCACGGAAATGGACAGGAAACAGCAGGGGCAGCATGCATGGATGCCTCTGAGGCTGCCTAATGGCACCATTATGCCAAAATTATGGGCAACAGCATGGCCATGACAGAGTGACAGAATGAAGCTAGATAGCATCTAAAACATCTAATAATTGACCCTGACACTATAGGGGACGGCATGCAGAGGCAGCGGCAGCAGGCTAGAGAGTGGCATGGCGACATACCCTAATTGGACTCAGGCTTCAAACCAATGGGTGTCAGAGAGGAACCAAAGGAGGTGAGCAAGAAGCGCTCAAATAATATCGGTACATGATAAAAGTTTGCCAGTATATTTTTTGGATTACACAGCAGGGTGGCGACAAAGTTAACATGGAAGCCATGAAAACAACCCAAAATTCTGCCTGACACAGCTCGTTTGATAAGGGGACCATGTATGCTTACAGTTCATGCCAGTCGCTGCACTGGCTGCCAGTCTCCTTTTGAATACAGTTTAAAATAATAATAACCCTCATCCATAAAGCTCTGTATAATGCTGCACCCCCCTACCTCTCCTCTCTTATCTCAGTCTATCGCCCAACCCGTGCTCTTAGATCCGCCAGTGATCTTAGATTAACCTCTACCCTAGTGCGGACCTCCCACTCGCGTCTCCAAGACTTCTCTAGAGCTGCACCAATTCTATGGAATGCTCTGCCCCGGACTATCAGACTAATACCTAACCTCCAAAGTTTCAAACGTGCTCTTAAAACCCATTTCTTTAGGCAAGCCTATAACACTCATTAACTGCATGAAGTTTTAACTCTTCTACTAACCCGTCCTGTGTCGTCCTCCCATCTGTTATCCAGCAACCAACAGGCACCAGACTTCTCTGCAGTCCCATTCACCCTGGACCTGGTATATAAGATGACGGCTGAGTGTTTCAAGCGACAGCAATTCCATTTATTATATTTTTTTCTATTCCCTAAGAAGAATGGCTTGACCATTTAATATTCTTTTACCTCGTGTTACCCCATCATCTTCATAAACCGTAAGCTCTGGCGAGCAGGGACCTCACTCCTGTTGTTCCATACAAATGTTGTGCTCTGTTACATTACATTTGTATTTGTTTCCTATGATTTGTAAAGCGCTACAGAATATGATGACGCTATATAAATAAAGATTATTATTATTATTATTATGGAGGCAGTGAACTAGTAGTAGATTAAAGGTGCTGCAACTATGTTAGTTGGATCTTGGGATGGAGCTGGCGCTCTGCAGCCAGGCGAGCTTTCGCCAATCCAAGCCCCTGTCTCTAGGCTACTCCCCAAACAGCACTTCTAAGAACCTTTTGTATAAGATCAAGTGTAGTAGCGTTCTTATAAGTTTAGGATATGGCGGGTGAGGGGAATGTAAACAGATGCGCAAGAAGCGCTGAAATAATATCCCTAAATGGTAAAAGTTTGCAAGTATATTTTGTGGATTACACAGCAGGGTGGCGACAAAGTTAACAACTTTGATGTGGAATGCCCTGTAATAGCTCTTGGGCGGTGTGCCTTTTATCGCCTAGACTCAGCAGTTTCAGCACCGCCTGCTGTCACTTAGCGACGGCACTGCTGCTGTGCCTAGAGCTACCGACTGATGGCGCCATGCCCACGGATGGTAATTCGGAGGAGGTGGAGGAGGGGTGGGAGGAGGTATAGTAGGCCTTTGAGACCTGGACCGAGGTAGGCCCCGCAATTCTCTGCGTCGGCAGTATATGACCAGCCCCAGGGTCAGACTCGGTCCCAGCCTGCACCAAGTTAAGTGTAGTAGCGTTCTTATAAGTTTGGGATATGGCGGGTGAGGGGAATGTAAACAGATGCGCAAGAAGCGCATGATGCGCATGGAGCTGGCGCTCCGCTTCCAGGCGAGCTTTCGCCAATCCAAGCCCCTGTCTCTAGGCTACTCCCCAAACAGCACTTCTAAGAACCTTTTGTATAAGATCAAGTGTAGTAGCGTTCTTATAAGTTTAGGATATGCCGGGTGAGGGGAATGTAAACAGATGCGCAAGAAGCGCTGAAATAATATCCCTAAATGGTAAAAGTTTGCCAGTATATTTTGTGGATAACACAGCAGGGTGGCGACAAAGTTAACAACTTTGATGTGGAATCCATGAAAACAACCCAAATTTCTGCCTGACACACCTCGTTTGATAAAGGGACGATGTATGGAGGCAGCTATATGGACGACTTTTGGAGGTAGCAATGGAGACAACGTGTGGAGGCTGCTATGGAGACAATTTAATTTGGATAGTGCCTGTATGTGGCAGTCCCAAACATTTTTCAAACCAGAGGAGCAGGTAGGTGGCCCTCCAGTAAAATGGAATAGATTGAGTGCCTGTATGTGGCAGTCCCAAAAATGTTTCAAACCAGAGGAGCAGGTAGGTGGCCCTGCAGTAAAATGGAATAGATTGAGTGCCTGTATGTGGCAGTCCCAAAAATTTTTCAAACCAGAGGAGCAGGTAGGTGGCCCTCCAGTAAAATGGAATAGATTGAGTGCCTGTATGTGGCAGTCCCAAACATTTTTCAAACCAGAGGAGCAGGTAGGTGGCCCTCCAGTAAAATGGAATAGATTGAGTGCCTGTATGTGGCAGTCCCAAAAATGTTTCAAACCAGAGGAGCAGGTAGGTGGCCCTGCAGTAAAATGGAATAGATTGAGTGCCTGTATGTGGCAGTCCCAAACATTTTTCAAACCAGAGGAGCAGGTAGGTAGCCCTCCAGTAAAATGGAATAGATTGAGTGCCTGTATGTGGCAGTCCCAAACATTTTTCAAACCAGAGGAGCAGGTAGGTGGCCCTCCAGTAAAATGGAATAGATTGAGTGCCTGTATGTGGCAGTCCCAAAAATTTTTTAAAACAGAGGACCGGGTAGGTGGCCCTCCAGAAAAATGGAATAGATTGAGTGCCTGTATGTGGCACTCACAAAAATTGTTTCAAACAGAGGACCGGGTAGGTGGCCCTCCAGAAAAATTAAATGCATGAAGTACTATAGCAAGAGCCAGTGGGCCCTGTCAAAAAATAGCCATTTTCCTCTGCTTTACTGTACAAAGAGGAGGAGAAGGAGGAAAATGAGGAGGAGGAGGAGTGGATCAATTATTCAGGTTGAGCTTCCTTCACCTGGTGGAGATTGGAAATTCTGAGAAATCCAGCCTTTATTCATTTTAATAAGCGTCAGCCTGTCAGCGCTGTCAGTCGACAGGCGTGTACGCTTATCGGTGATGATGCCACCAGCTGCACTGAAAACCCGCTCGGACAAGACGCTAGCGGCAGGGCAGGCAAGAACCTCCAAGGCGTACAGCGCCAGTTCGTGCCACATGTCCAGCTTTGAAACCCAGTAGTTGTAGGGAGCTGTGTGATCATTTAGGACGATGGTATGGTCAGCTACGTACTCCCTCACCATCTTTCTGTAAAGATCAGCCCTACTCTGCCGAGACTGGGGACAGGTGACAGTGTCTTGCTGGGGTGACATAAAGCTGGCAAAAGCCTTGTAAAGCGTACCCTTGCCAGTGCTGGACAAGCTGCCTGCTCGCCTACTCTCCCTCGCTACTTGTCCCGCAGAACTACGCACTCTGCCGCTAGCGCTGTCAGAAGGGAAATACTGTTTCAGCTTGTGCACCAGGGCCTGCTGGTATTCATGCATTCTCACACTCCTTTCCTCTGCAGGGATGAGAGTGGAAAGATTTTGCTTGTACCGTGGGTCCAGGAGAGTGAACACCCAGTAATCGGTGCTGGAATAAATTCTTTGAACGCGAGGGTCACGGGATAGGCAGCCTAGCATGAAATCTGCCATATGCGCCAGAGTACCAACGCGTAAGAATTCACTCCCCTCACTGGCCTGACTGTCCATTTCCTCCTCCTCCAACTCCTCCAACTCCTCTTCTTCTGCCCATACACGCTGAACAGTGAAGGACTCAACAATGGTCCCCTCTTGTGTCTCGCCAACATTCTCCTCCTCTTCCTCCTCATCCTCCTCCACCTCCACCTCCTCCGATATGCGCTGAGAAACAGACCTGAGGGTGCTTTGGCTATCAACAAGGGAATATTCTTCCCCTGTCTCTTGTGACGAGCGCAAAGCTTCCGACTTCATGCTGACCAGAGAGTTTTTCAACAGGCCAAGCAACGGGATGGTGAGGCTGATGATGGCGGCATCGCCACTGACCATCTGTGTTGACTCCTCAAAGTTACTCAGCACCTGACAGATATCAGACATCCACGTCCACTCCTCATTGTAGACTTGAGGAAGCTGACTGACCTGACTACCAGTTCTGGTGGAAGTTGACATCTGGCAGTCTACAATCGCTCTGCGCTGCTGGTAAACTCTGGATAACATGGTCAGTGTTGAATTCCACCTCGTGGGCACGTCGCACAACAGTCGGTGAGCGGGCAGTTGGAGGCGGCGCTGCGCTGCCCTGAGAGTGGCAGCATCTGGGCTGGACTTCCTGAAATGCACACAGATGCGGCGCACCTTCGTGAGCAAATCAGACAGATTGGGGTATGTCTTGAGGAAACGCTGAACTATCAGATTTAACACATGGGCCAGGCATGGCACATGTGTCAGTCTGCCGAGTTGCAGAGCCGCCACCAGGTTACGGCCGTTGTCACACACAACCATTCCCGGCTTGAGGTTCAGCGGTGCCAGCCACAGATCAGTCTGCGCCGTGATGCCCTGTAATAGCTCTTGGGCGGTGTGCCTTTTGTCGCCTAGGCTCAGCAGTTTGAGCACCGCCTGCTGTCGCTTAGCGACGGCACTGCTGCTGTGCCTAGAGCTACCGACTGATGGCGCCGTGCCCACGGATGGTAGTTCGGAGGAGGAGGTGGAGGAGGGGTGGGAGGAGGAGGAGGCATAGTAGGCCTGAAACACCTGGACCGAGGTAGGCCCCGCAATCCTCGGCGTCGGCAGTATATGAGCAGCCCCAGGGTCAGACTCGGTCCCAGCCTCCACCAAGTTAACCCAATGTGCCGTCAGCGATATATAGTGGCCCTGCCCGGCAGCACTCGTCCACGTGTCCGTGGTCAGGTGGACCTTGTCAGAAACGGCGTTGGTCAGGGCACGGATGATGTTGTCTGACACGTGCTGGTGCAGGGCTGGGACGGCACATCGGGAAAAGTAGTGGCGGCTGGGGACCGAATACCGAGGGGCGGCCGCCGCCATGAGGTTGCGAAAGGCCTCGGTCTCTACTAGCCTATAGGGCAGCATCTCCAGGCTAAGCAATCTGGAGATGTGCACATTAAGGGCTTGGGCGTGCGGGTGGGTTGCACTATATTTGCGTTTCCGCTCCAGCGTCTGGGGTATGGAGAGCTGAACGCTGGTGGATGCTGTGGAGGATCGTGGAGGCGACGATGGGGTTTTTGTGGCAGGGTCCTGGGCAGGGGGCTGACTATCAGCTGACACAGGGGAAGGAGCAGTGGTGTGCACGGCCGGAGGTGAACGGGCTTGTTGCCACTGAGTGGGGTGTTTAGCATTCATATGCCTGCGCATACTGGTGGTAGTTAAGCTAGTAGTGGTGGAACCCCTGCTGAGCCTGGTTTGGCAAATGTTGCACACCACAGTCCGTCGGTCATCCGGTGTTTCCTTAAAGAACCTCCAGACTTCTGAAGATCTAGCCCTCGCCGCAAGAGCCCTCGCCACGGGAGCTTCACTAGTTGACACATTTGGCGCTGATGCACCAGCTCTGGCCCTGCCTCTCCGTCTGGCCCCACCACTGCCTCTTCCAACCTGTTCTGGTCGAGGACTCTCCTCCGTCTCAGAAGCACTGTGTTCACCCGGCCTCTCAACCCAGCTTGGGTCTGTCACCTCATCATCCTCCGATCCCTCAGTCTGCTCCCCCCTCGGACTTCCTGCCCTGACAACAACTTCCCCACTGTCTGACAACCGTGTCTCCTCATCGTCGGACACCTCTTTACACACTTCCACTACGTCAAGAAGGTCATCATCACCCACAGACTGTGACTGGTGGAAAACCTGGGCATCGGAAAATTGCTCAGCAGCAACCGGACAAGTGGTTTGTGACTGTGGGAAGGGTCCAGAAAACAGTTCCTCAGAGTATGCCGGTTCAAATGCCAAATTTTCCTGGGAGGGGGCAGACTGGGGGGGAGGAGGCTGAGGTGCAGGAGCTGGAGGAGTGGCGATTTCGGTGACATGGGTGGACTGCGTGGAAGACTGACTGGTGGTGGACAAATTGCTCGAAGCATTGTCAGCAATCCACGACATCACCTGTTCGCACTGTTCTGGCCTCAACAGTGCTCTACCACGAGTCCCAGTAACTTCAGACATGAACCTAGGGAGTGTAGCTCTGCGGCGTTCCCCTGCTCCCTCATCAGCAGGTGGTGTCTCACCCCGCCCAGGACCACGGCCTCTGACCCCTGCAGTAGTTGGACGCCCACGTCCCCGCCCTCGTCCTCTACCCCTAGCCCTTGGGTTAAACATTTTTAAAATGAGAGTTATAACTTTATTTTTTTTTTAACTTTTTTTTGTTTTTTTTTGTGTTTTTTGTTTTTTTTTGTGTTTTTTGTTTTTTTTTGAGTTTTTAAAACCAAACAATGCTATCCTATTGCTATGGCTATTTTCTAGCCAAGTATCAAAGCACACTACTATGCCAGATGAGATGACACTGAGTTAGTGCCTAATTGAAATCCAACCCCTACTAAATTTTCCCACTTCGGTCTTTGCTATGGATATGTGCGTCACTAAGCGCAGAACACAGCGGTCGCAAGTCTCACTACAAATTGCTCAGAATTGGCTAGTACATGCACTGCAGAAAGTACAGCCACCAGCAGATCAACCAGAAATCAAATATATAGAACGCTACTGTAGGCGTAAGTAAGCTGTTTGTATTCTCCTATGGCTATTTTCTAGCCAAGTATCAAAGCACACTACTATGCCAGATGAGATGACACTGAGTTAGTGCCTAATTGAAATCCAACCCCTACTAAATTTTCCCACTTCGGTCTTTGCTATGGATATGTGCGTCACTAAGCGCAGAACACAGCGGTCGCAAGTCTCACTACAAATTGCTCAGAATTGGCTAGTACATGCACTGCAGAAAGTACAGCCACCAGCAGATCAACCAGAAATCAAATATATAGAACGCTACTGTAGGCGTAAGTAAGCTGTTTGTATTCTCCTATGGCTATTTTCTAGCCAAGTATCAAAGCACACTAATATGCCAGATGAGATGACACTGAGTTAGTGCCTAATTGAAATCCAACCCCTACTAAATTTTCCCACTTCGGTCTTTGCTATGGATATGTGTGCCACTAAGAGCTAAACACAACGGTAGCAAGTCCCCCTGCTAATTCCTCACGAAATGGTACTAGATGCAAATTAAAATAAAAAAAGTAGAACGTTATTGTAGCCCTAAGAAGGGCTGTTGGGTTCTTTGAGAATCACTCCTGCCTAACAGTAAGCTAATAGAACACCCTAACGCTTTCCCTGACCAGCAGCAGCTCTCTCCCTAGCGGCATCCAGACACAGAATGATCCGAGCAGCGCGGGCAGCGGCTAGTCTATCCCAGGGTCACCTGATCTGGCCAGCCAACCACTGCTATCGACGTGTAAGGGTACCACGTCATGCTGGGTGGAGTGCAGAGTCTCCTGGCTTGTGATTGGCTCTGTTTCTGGCCGCCAAAAAGCAAAACGGCGGGAGCTGCCATTTTCTCGAGCGGGCGAAGTATTCGTCCGAGCAACGAGCAGTTTCGAGTACCCTAATGCTCGACCGAGCATCAAGCTCGGACGAGCATGTTCGCTCATCTCTATTTATAATGCATAAAAGCAAATGGTAGATTTCCTTTAATAATGTAACTTAAAAACTGGATAGCAATATACTGTCAGATCTCTTACCTTTCTTTTTCAGACATTCCTAACAAGCATTATCGTGACACAATGTAAGGATTTAGGAAAACAAGATCTGTTGTAAAAATTCATTTGTGAGTTTAGAATGGCACAGCAGGTTTTCTTAGTTCCCTCGCAGTTCTACGAAATTTATGTTGAGTAATGCAGTGAGCAGAATAGGTGGATTACATTTAATTATGCTTTTGTACCTCTGAATGGTACAGTTTCTGCTAATTATACAATGGTGTTAAAAATAAAATGTGGAAATTTGTTAAGCAATATAAGTACAGTGTATAAAACAGGCATATGTGTGATTAAAATACACGCAAATCATGGCTAAAACACAATATATATACCGTATATACAGGCAGTCCCCGGGTTACGTACAAGATAGGGTCCAGAGGTTTGTTCTTAAGTTGAATTTGTATGTAAGTCGAAACTGTATATTTTATAATTGTAGATCCAGACCAAAAAAAATTGGCCCCAGTGACAATTGGAGTTTAAACATTTTTTGCTGTAATGGGACCAAGGATTATCAATAAAGCTTCATTACAGACACCTTACAGCTGATTATTGCAGTCTGGGACTATAGTAAAGCATTCAGAAAGCTTCACCAGAGGTCAGAGGGGTCTGTCTGTAACTATGGGTTGTCTGTAAGTCGGGTGTCCTTAAGTAGGGGAATGCCTGTATATATATATATATATATATATATATATATATATATATATATATATATTTTTATATATTTTATTGTAGAAATTGACACACATTTTTAAAAAAAGTTACAATTCACAATATAATACTGGTTATTTATATGGATTTACATTATCATTTCTTTCCATCACTAAGGTAGTGTCATGCATTCTATAGTATTATAATGAACCACATCTTTTAACAAACAATTACAATACCAAAGGAATAAGGAGAATTTCAGTTTTACCCCTAGAAGCCCACCCACCCCATTTCCTCTGCTAGAAAAAATAAAATAAAAATTATATATATATAGATTTTTGAAGAAAACGTGCAGCAAAACGTTTGTGGTGAAAAAATAAATGTGGTTCTTTTATTCCATCACATATTACAATAGTGACGTTTCAACTCTTGAGCCTTGTATACTGAATACAATTATAGATGGGCAAATTTTTCAAAAATTCCATTCTCCGAATCAAATCATTTCGAATCATGATAAAAACCAGATATTTCCTGGCTGCAGAGAGCCTGTAGGTTGTTGTAGAACGTTGTGCCATGCTTAAATATACATAGGGAGCATGGTTCAAACAATGCTGTGTTTTAGTATGACATGCACACGCTCTTAGAATCGCTTCACTCTTCACTTTCATGTGCACTTACAGAGGCCAACTTCACCAAATAAGCGAAGCGGGAACGCAGCCTGACAAGATAACATCTGTGCCAGCTCGAAAGGACCGAGCTGAGGGCCAAGATCCCACTATAACATCACAGAGTTCACTCTTTTTACACTGATATCAGATGATTCCATAGATTACGACAGAATATGTTCTGTTAAACACGGATACATGTGGAAAGCCCCCCAAAAGAGTGGAGACGGCGTCGGCAGTAATTTTGCATTGACATCACTGATCATTTTGCCCTTCTTTTCATCCGTTCATTCGGTCAATTATCCATTAGTATTGCTTAAGCTAAAAAACAGACAGGAGAAAAAAAATGACCTAGTCAACCAATCGAGAAGCTTTGGGTTGTTCATCAACGCACTGCCGCTAGATGACACCCCTGCTGCGATATCCCCTTACTGTGCTGCGACCTGTGATTGCTCCACCTGCCAACTCTCTGTCTGACATATTGGTTAATCAACCATGTTGATTTGACACGGACTTCTTGATATCAACATTAGCAACAAAAAAATAATTGAAATTTGGGGAATACAGAACCCCAAAAACTGACACCCTGGACTTTGAGAAAAATCACTCCACACCATTTTAAAAATGGTCCCTCCATCCCCTAGACTAAATGTGTAGCCTAATTAGGAGACTCTACCACCATTGGTAAATGTCCTGTAAGCAAATAATTGAAATTGTTTGTGTTATGAAATGTTTTACAATTTCCCAAGATACTTTTTGCATCTCTTTCTTACATTTGTATAGATCTCTGCTTGCTATCATTCAAAAGGAAGCTTCATTGTCTACTTCCTGTAGGTGAAAAGTGGTCCATGGTCATGTGATGCACCGTTAATACACACCTCTCAGATTAATCTGTGATATAACGAGCCATGCATGTGTAACATCACATGACCTTGGACTGGTTTTTATCCACAGGATGCAAACAATTAAGCTTCCTGCTGAATGACAGCAAGCAGAGATCTTGACAACAATGTGGAATTGAAACAGAAAGTGGTGGTTGTATTAGAGTATGTTATGGAGAAAGAGCATTGAGCAGTTGTTTGGAGGCTTTGTAGAGACTGTACATTGAAGAGTATTTTTATTTTTATAATATTGTGGATCTTGGGTTCAAAAGATGTGGCCTCAGCTGAGATGACAGATGTTTTAAACTCTTCCATGGAGTTGATTTTTTTCCAACAACGTTCTGAATTCCAGAAAAAACGTTTACATTTTTATTTTCTCTGATCAATGTGCCAGAGATGACTTTTTATTCCTCAGGTTATCCAATATTGCTCTACTACTATAAGCTTTTCACTGGTAGAAGTTAAATATAATGAAAAATTATAACTATAACTTCATATAAGCATACAAAAAGTTTTTCTCTATTTTTTCTGAACTTCATATAAGCTTTTATATTGGTAATTCTATATATCTGTACAATCTGGTCTCTCTTGGCACACAAGAAATGCTGCTCAGATAACTAATGGCAGAAATTGGCAAAGGTTGCATTACCTTCTTTAAAAGTTATGCTTTATGATCATAGTGCGGTTTAGTGTGTCTCCTAAGGAGTCCTATTTTGTAACTGTCAGAACCACTACAGGTTCTAATTCTGCTACCACACTCAGGTGTATGTTCTGTTGTACGCTCAGCAAATTACATCTTTCTACCTCTCAGAGTTGGGGATGTGTCACTGGGGCCAGTTGAAGTGCTGGCTGAACCGTCGGCTGCTTGGGCGGCGTCCAGGAACTCCATTCAAACTCACCTGTGATTTCATTCAGTGCCTTTTAGACAAGTCTTCTGGCTCTGGGTTAGCCATATACTCTACTGTGCTTTTGCTGTGAATTTGACCATCACTTGAACCTTTTGACTATTCTTTAACACTACGATTTTGTACATTGCTTTTTCTCCATCTGTCTGTTAAGATAACCTCTGCACTTTCCACAAACTCTGTCCCAGCCTAATTGCCTTCTATGCACTACTTTTTGTACTTACTGTTCTTTGCATGCATCCAAGGTAGGGACCACCACCCAGATATGGCATGTGGTTTCGTGCATGTAAAGCAAGTAGGCAGGGACAGAGTTTGTGAGAAGCGCAGAGGTTATTTTGACAAGAACCAGTTACTTTCCCAATTGTTTACATATGATCAGGATCTAGCTAAGGAATAGATTTTAAAAAGGCACAGCATTTGTCTTCACTCCTGGTTGCCTGGAAATATGGATTTTGCACCTTTATTCCCACCATGTAAATGGGAATCTGAAAAGCAAAATACTTCTGATGATTAAAGTGGGCTAAGCTAATGTTGTAGCAGCTGTGGCATCTGCCAGGGAGCATGGGCAGAGAGGTACCCATAGGGGCTGCTTGGTTGATACCAACGGGCTTGAGAAGGCGCTACAGGCAGGAAATGACCCGTTGTTCTGTTGGCATGTCTGGCACCTCCCAGAATTCCATTAGCCTGAATAAAGCTAATAATAATAATAATTCCTTTATTTATATAGCCACATACTACACAGCGCTGCACAGAGTTTGCCAGATCAGTCCCTGTCCCCAATGGTGCTCACAATCCAATCAACCTACCACTACATCGGTGAGTGCACTAGCAATTTTCCGGAGAATAACGGATACGCCACTGACCACTTTCTTCAATCTGCTTTATTGACACTGGGTAGGAGCAACACACAGCTAAGAATTTAATAAATGTAATAAACTAAACAGGAACAAATACATCTTCCCTTATAAAAAGATTCTATGCAGTAAATAACTGGCGGTACACATTTCTATAAGAAAAAAAATCTGAGTCTGAAGCATTTACGTGATGGGACAGAAGTTTTTTTTTTTAAAAAAAACCTCTATTTACTGCTCAACAGTTGCATTAATATTTCATGTGTACATTGTAGTCTATCAGAACATTCTGTCTGCCAGCGTCTACTCTGGGAATACCTACAAATAAAGCTGTAACGGCTAGGAGAAATATATAGAGCATTCGAGATCTGTCCACAGCTCTAATATATAAAGTATTCGACTGTGAAATAATTGCTATATTACTTATTTACTCCACTTTTCATGACTCCGATCTCATTATTGTGGAGCAATATATTTTTAAGAATAATAAATAGAAATAAGTGACAGATACTGAATGGAAATGTACTAAAGGTGACAAGCGGTTAGCCAAAGTGAAAATATGTGCAGTATAAAATTTTGTAGATAACTCTGCAATTGCATTAAAAAATAATTGTTGTACCGTGGCTATGTTGCTCTGTTCTCATTGTTCATAGTGCTAGACTAAAATGTGCACAGGTTTGCACAGTGATGGGGAATGGCTGCACTAAGTCGGACGGGCAGCAATAGGTCAAGGCATGGAGCAGAGGAGCGTAGTCAGGAATGGAACTGGGGTCAGAACAGGAAATCACAAGAAAAGGGCAGGACATGAGACAAAGCTTTCTCTAAGGCACAAGTCATGAAGATCCGTCAGGAAACTCAGGAAGAGGTTGGACATTTATCAGAATTGGCAGCGGGTCAGCGCCAATTATTGGGGCGCTGACCCTTAAAATCTCCAGAAGCCGGCATGTGCACCCTGGGATGCGGCGATGCGTGTGCCAGGTCGTTGGAGCCAGCACAAGATCGCAGAGAGGTGAGAGCACAAGTGGGAGTCCGGGGGCACAGACAGGAGCACGGGTGCGCCTGCAACCCGGGTCGTGGGTCGCAGGAGCACCTATGACAATTATGGTGCATATTGTGCAGCAAAGTGGGGCAGATTTACCGTATATACTCGAGTATAAGCCGACCCGAGTATAAGCCGAGGCCCCTAATTTTACCACAAAAAACCTGGAAAAACCTATTGACTCGAGTATAAGCCGAGGGTGGGAAATGCATTGGTCACAGCCTCTCCAGTATGTAGCCAACCAGCCCGCTATAGTATACAGCCAGCCCCTGCCCCAGTGTATATAGCCAGCCAGCCCCTGCCCCAGTGTATATAGCCAGCCAGCCCCTGCCCCAGTGTATATAGCTTGCCAGCCCCTGCCCCTGTGTATATAGCTTGCCAGCCCCTGCCCCTGTGTATATAGCTTGCCAGCCCCTGCCCCTGTGTATATAGCCAGCCAGCCCCTGCCCCTGTGTATATAGCCTGCCAGCCCCTGCCCCAGTGTATATAGCCTGCCAGCCCCTGCCCCAGTGTATATAGCCTTCCCCGTCGTGCAGCACAACAATACCGGATGGATCGAACAGAAAATCTACTGGTGCCGCCAGAAAGGAGAGTTTTGATTTATTTATTTTTTTGACTCGAGTATAAGCCGAGTTTGGGTTTTTCAGCACATTGTGCTGAAAAACTAGGCTTATACTCGAGTATATAAGGTACTTACCCGGTCCGTTCGCGATCCAGCGGCGCGTTCTCTGCGCTGGATTCGGGTCCGGCCGGGATTCATCAAAGCAGTTCCTCCGACGTCCACCAGGTGGCGCTGCTGCGCTGAAGTCCGCTGGAATGCCTCGAAATACACCGGCCTATCCAGGATGAAGGTGAGTGAAATTTTTGCGACACAAATTTTTTTTAAATGCGGCGGTTTTTCCGAATCCGTCGGGTTTTCGTTCGGCCACGCCCCCCGATTTCCGTCGCGCGCATGCCGGCGCCGATGCGCCACAATCCGATCGCGTGCGCCAAAAACCCGGGGCAATTCAGGTACAATCGGCGCAAATTGGAAATATTCGGGTAACACGTCGGGAAAACCCGAATCGGGCCCTTAGTAAATGACCCCCAGTATGTTTGTAACAGTCCACATCTTCCACAGAAAACAGCTGAGCCTGCAGCTCAAAAAATGTTGGGGGAGCATGACAACAGCAATAGGAATCTTTCATCTCTACTTCCTGACGTATACTTCCTTCCTGTGGCCACACTGCCTCACTGCAATTAGTAACATATGTGTGTTTGAGTGTATAAATGTATGGATGTGTATGTGATCTATGGTGTATCGTGTTTATATACTGTATGTATGTATAAACTACTGTACGTATGTGTGTATATGCTGTTTGTGTGTTTATTTGATGTTTATTTGCTTTACATATATGTGTATGTACTGTGTGTGTATGTATACTGTATGTATATGTGTGTTTATGCTATATGGGTGTAAATGGTGTGTTTATACAGCAATACTGTATATATGATGTCTGTATATACAGTACTGTATGTGTAAATATGATATATACAATGAGGGAGATTTATCATATGCCAGTTCTTGTGCTCATAACATCCCATTTTTTTAGTTTTATAAACAAAGTTTTTGTTCAAAGTCCTTGTTTTAAAAGATGAATTTCTGGAGTTACAGCAACTACTGTAGAACTAAGGTGGGGCAGCATTAGTAATTGTTGGGATTGCTAAGTGCTACTTAACCTCATCTATGTGGATCCCAATTTGATTTATAACTCTGTTCAGTGCACATCCATCAGTTTCAAAGCTTTATATCGCATACTATACTAAATATTTATTTGTAGTTATTCTTTGGCTACCAATACTATAACACCAATGAAACTTTTGCTGTAAAAAGCTTTGTTTTTACAGAAATGTTTCATACTGGATATTAAAGGGAAGCTGTCACCATAAAAACATAATGTAAATCTGTAGGCGTTCTATAAATAAAGGATTATTAAATAAAGAATTATTATTAGTATTACAAACCAAGCCTATAGCTATTGGGATGCTAAGAAACAATTATAGGCACCTGCGAGCCAAATTGAAGAAGATATTTCGTCACCTTCACCAATTCTTTGCTTTGTTCAATAGGTGCTCCAGAAATTATTCTGACATAGCTCGGATTTTCTCTCTCTGTTCCCTAGTGTTCCCAAATAATGTCAATATTCCCATCTCTCCAGCTCTGGGCCACCCATCCTGCAGTAGAGAGCCTAAATAGCATGGTTTTAGGGTAGTTATAGTACGCTTTAGGGTAATTACGCTCTATACTGTCAGAAGGGTGGAGCAGACAGCATGACTCCATCTACCTGACCTAATGGATCTGAAGATAATGGGGCACATTTACTTACCCGGTCCTGTCGCGATCCCCGATCCGGATGGTCCCACGAAGATGATTCACCAACATCGTGCACCTGAGATCCTGCATCTGTCGTTTCCCCGCTGCCGTCCACCGGAGTTCACCTTCTTCTTCCCGGTGTATGTGAGTGCATGTCTTGCGACACAATTTGCAATGTTAAATCTTGTACGTTGTAAGAATCCATCGGATCACCCGAAAGCCGGCGCTGATGCGGAAAAATCCAATCGCCTGCTCCAAAAACCCTGTTAAATGCGGCACAACACGGAAATCGTAGGGAAACCCAACCAAAATGCGCTCCACGGACCCTTAGTAAGGTGAGAGTTTGAAAGAACATTCCAACTATTCCAAAATAACTATTAAAAGAAGAATTTGTTGAAATTAGGGAAGGTGGTTAAAAGTCCTCATTGGAGGTCATCATAGTTTTTCAATCAAAGCTTTATACATAATTCTCAAGACTTGGAATATTCTGCTTTATCTTAGTTTGTAGCACTTAGATAAACTGCAAGCATTTATTCTTAATGAAGTCAACAGTATCCCTGCAATCTGCGGAAGCACTAATTACTACAAGAAAGTAAATGTAAAACTGATAATACCCAAGTGGGAAGTTTTGTTTTTGCATTTTTGAAACCTCAGAGGTTTTTCGCTGAAGTATTTTTCATGTAGTTTCATTAATTAAATCACTAAGACAAAAAAGAATTGTTCCGCTCTCGCTGAAAAAAATGTTTCATGGAAATATTCATTTTTTTTATTGTGTTAGATTCTAACAGTGCAGTTGACAATGCCGAAGCAGCATTAATAGATTTAGAGCATGTACTTGGGGGTTGAATGTACAATTTACATTTTAAATGAATGGAACTATTACATTAACAGTAGATTAGAACATTACATAGATTAGTGTTAGGAAATAAGCATGGTATTTCTTTCCAGTCAGTGGAGAAAAAAAGGAATGAACTAGTAAAAAGCCAGTTGGCATCAATTATGTAGTTCATGTAATTGGAAATGAGCAGAAACAAAGCTCTGGTAAATACAAGCTGAAAGTCTGTTGTTTTAGAGCAGCCATGCTTAAACTGATATTCCACAAACTAAGAGATCTGTCTGTTTGGGGGTTCACATAGGGGCCTCAGTTGGCAAGACCCGGGAACCAATTCTTAAATGAGTCTATTAGGCTTAGTTCACATTTGCAATGACCTTTCCTATTGTTAAAATACTATAGCACTGAATACTGCCTAGAAGATCATATTGACCATAATGTGGCACAATAAGGGAGAGGTTCAAGCCCTAAACTCACCCAAAGCCTCTGCCCCTGCCTACTTGCAGATCTTGTGCTGAGGCCGACAACTGGTCGACAAACCCTACATTAGATAAGTGTAAGAGGAGGCAGATAAACACAAAAGACTAAATACATGAACACAGGTAAAGAAAACTGGAGAATCTAATGAAAGAGTATGGCTCCAAATCGACAGGCAAATGAGAATACAAAGAAGCAAAAGCAAATTTAGGGCAAGCAAGGTTCATGTAAAAGCTACAAGCAGGCAGCAGGTAGGAGCAGGCCGAAATTATGTAAAAATCCTAAACAACAAGAAACCTGATCAGAGTCAGGAGAGGAAAAGCCTGTAACTGAAGCAGAGTCATAGACAATGGAGAGTAATATGGAAAAGTTTAAACAAAATCGAAGAAAATGAAGCATATTAAACTAGGGAAGGTTACTTATAGAGCCAGGCACCATAACTGTGGTAATCTTCTAATATTTGTTATCCATGGTGTCTTTCCTTCTAAAATCAACTTTGAAACTTATATTAATCTTTCAGTAGTGCTCAGCCTGTAATACTATCTCACCCTCCCCCCTGCTTCCTTGATACTTCTGCCACCCTGATCCCCTGCCTGTTGTAATCGCAACATTTGTGCACACAGTGGTAGGGGAGAGTGCATTTAAAAGTTTTATTTTAGAATAAAGGAGGCTATGGATAACAAATATAAGAAGATACCACAGTCACAGTGCCTGGATCTATGAGTAAGTTCCCTTGGTTGATAGTAGATTTCCTTTTATTTCCCTACCATTTACCAGATGAAAAATTTTTTTGCAGGAATGTTTTGTATTGGAAGTTTAATAGAATTTGCCACCATGTGGAGAAATGCAACATGATTTACTAAGAAGAGCTCTGGCCAGGCTTGGATTGCCCTTTGGACACTTGAAACTCATTTACCATTGTGTTAATAGTAATCTTTTATGGCAAAGGAACATGCCCACATCTATTTTGTTTGCTAGCTCTGGACACTTTAAAATTATTTACCACATGTTCTTCTTCCATATCTACTCTCGCTACTCTGCTGATTTTGGTTTAAAGAGCAGAAAGCATCTCATATACCGCCTTTAAATAAATACTCATGAAATCTCTAGTGTAGGGCAATAGGGAGTTCTGCATGACAGTCGATAGGTCAAACATTAGAAAATGATAGTTTAATGCACAAAGGTTAAATAGGTTTACCCCTGGAATCTTCGAATAAGCTAACCTTGCTGGAGAAATTTTCTTTTGGTCAAAATTTTCCCATAAAAATCGTTGTCAATACAAAAGGCACCTTAAAGGAAATCTACGATTTGTTTCTATGCATTGTGAACCAAACATACCCTGAGAATGCTGTAGCTACACTGATGCAGAGTTGTTTAATCCCTGAACCGAGTGGTTTTGCTGAAAAAACAATTATAAAATTCAGGACCTCAGGAAAGCTGAGTGCCTACATAAACACATTACACACATAGCTTCCTGAACTGTCCAGACAGGACTAATCAACCTGAGCTGGATGACTCATACACAGCAGCTGGGGACTGGTGCAGCGATTGATTACTTCTGCCTATCAGGGACAAGACAGTGATGACATATTGTCGGCCTATGTTGGGCAGGACAATGCTTGAGCACTACATGATTAGGGTCAGGAGAAGCGCTGAGCCAGCCAAAGGATCAAGAGAGCCTTATTATCATTATTTTATAATTGTTTTTTTCAGCAAAACTACTCAGTTCAGGGACTAAACAAGATATGTTTCTGCATCAGTGCAGCTACAGCATTCTCAAGGTATATTTGGTTAATAATCCATTTGTTAAATATTTGTTAAAAACAAATAGTAGATTTCCTTTAAGAAGCCATCTTCCATAACTAAGTGACTCATCATTGCTGTTATGACAACCTATCAGAACACTGCGGTAGTGCCAGGTCATTGAGTCCTTGGGGTCCTAAAGATTGACTGTAACATCTGGGAAGTTAAAAAGCATGAGTAGAACTTATCTCTGAGCCTGGCCTTTGAAACAGAGTGGCAGCTTTTACAAAGGGTTGACATACGCTACAAAGAGTCATGTAAAATTTTAGTGATGTGAAGGAGATGAATGCAGCCCATGCACATTAGATACTGGGGCACATTTACTAAGGGTCCGTCGGACACATTTCCGTCGGGTTTCCAGAATTTTTTCGTTTTGCGCTGAATTGCCCCGGATTTTTGGCACACGCGATCGGATTGTGGTGAATCGGCGCCGGCTTTCATGGCACACAAATCAGGGGGTGTGGTTCTGTACTGGTAGTGCAACTGATGGTCACATGACCCAACTGCCACAGAAAAAGAAAATTATCATATGTGATTCACCGTTTAAAATCATACAAAATGATGCCCATTTTATGTTCATAGCTAGAGATGAGCGAACATGCTCGTCCGAGCTTGATGCTCGGTCGAGCATTAGGGTACTCGAGACGGCTCGTTGCTCGGACGAGTATTTCCCCTGCTCGAGATCGAGCATTTAATTAAAAAAAACACAGTGAAGAACAATGAAGAATAGAATAAAAACAGTGAACACAGGATCATTTAAGATAAAAACACAGTGCAGAACACAGTGCAGAATAGATTACAGATGTTCGGCACATCTGCTTACTTGTCGGAAGATACGCGCGGAACGGTGCGAACAAAATAGCATGTGAAGAACAATATATATGTGTGTAGAACACATTGCAGATGTATTTAAACATCTGCAATGTGTTCTTCACACACATATATATTGTTCTTCACATGCTATTTTGTTCGCGCCGTTCCGCGCGTATCTCCCGACAAGTAAGCAGATGTGCCGAACATCTGTAATCTATTCTGCACTGTGTTCTGCACTGTGTTTTTATCTTAAATGATCCTGTGTTCACTGTGTTCACTGTGTTCACTGTTTTTATTCTATTCTTCACTGTTCTTTACATCTGCTAACTTGTCGGGAGATAATATACGCGCGGAACAGTGAAGAATAGATCGCAGATGTTTGCAAATTATCAGAAGACATTATTTTTCAATTAAATAACACATTTTATTCCTGAACCATGGTCCCTTTGAAAAATGCTCGGGTCTCCCATTGACTTCAATGGGGCTCGTTACTCGAAACGAGCACTCGAGCATCTGGAAATGTTCGGCTCGAGTAACGAGCACCCGAGCATTTTAGTGCTCGCTCATCTCTATTCATAGCCCTTTTTATTCCAGAGTTATGATATTTTCTGTTCTGAAAATCTTCAGCAGCAGTGAAGTGGGCGGAGACTAGACTCTTCCACTATATGCCCACATTAGAGATTCGGTCTTTAGTTGATGAAAATTGTTTGCAAATCTTAATTTCAGGGAGTTCCCATGTCCGTCTGAATGATGTCACATGTTGTTTCTTTTGTTACTTATTGCATTTGATTAATGGACCTTTTGTAAGGGCATTGCGATTGGCATAAGGAGCGTTCCGGAAATAATCTGTACCAGGAAGCAAAACATTTCAGCTTATCGGCCCCATAAGAATTCACAGTCTATCGCTTGAAAGCTTCCTTGAGCCATTGCCACTGCTGGCACAATAAATAACAACTTTATATTGAATATTTGGATCACAGCCCTTCTGTTTCCAGTTGTTTTTCCTGAATATACTTAGAAGATCTAGTGTCTGGCACTGAAGACAGTCACCGGGGACTGCAAGATGGATTGCAACTACTGTAGTATCATGAAACACTATGGGGCAGATTTATCAAGCAGTCTGAAAGTCAGAATATTTCCAGTTGCCCATGGCAACCAATCACAGCTCCCCTTTAAAATATTCATGAGCACTGGTGAAATGAAAGCTGAGCTGTGATTGGTTGCCATGGGCAACTGGAAATATTCTGACTTTCAGACTGCTTGATAAATCTACCCCAATATATATATATATATATATATATATATATATATATATTGTCAAAAGAACAAAAATACTATTTTTAATTTACATGATAACAAAAGCAAAAAATACTTTGGGTTATAATAACAAATGAGGAGTGCACAGCTGAAAAAAATTTATTACCAAATTATGAAGAGAAATATGAATCATTCCCTGTAACCTTGTTGTAAATAAAACATAATAGCCTTAGCAATTCAAGCATCAGCATAATATTCTATGAACATTCATAGTTTTGTGCGCTGAAAGTAACAGGCGCCACAGAATTGAAAACAAACAAAGCATTCAGCTAAAATCTGAAAGACCTTCCGCAAGGAATAACAGATTCTTGTTTGGTTCAGAGCATAATCTGCCATTAGTGCACTGTACTGTGTTCACTCACTCAGATGACACAAATGGCTTTTTCTGCAATATTCTTTACATCAGAAAAGCTTTTAGAACATATTAAATGCCGAGCTGGATTTTAGGTTTTAGTCAAAGAGATACAGTTTCCTTTATTTTCAACTAAGGGATCTTAGTGTTCACAGAGAGAAAATACAACACTGATATTGTCACTGATTAGAGATGAGCGAGCACTAAAATGCTCGGGTGCTCGGGTGCTCGGGTGCTCGTTACTCGGGTCGAACTTCTCCCGATGCTCGAGTGCTCGTATCGAATAATGAACCCCATTGAAGTCAATGGGAGACTTGAGCATTTTTCACTGAAAGAACACATTGAAAGAACACTGAAGAAGAACACATTGCAGATGTTTGCAGATGTTTTCACTCAAAGAACACATTGAAAGAACACAGTGAAGAACACATTGCAGATGTTTCGAACATCTGCTAACTTATCACGCGGTGTTCTGCACAATAGTATGTGAAGAACAATATGTGTGAAGAAACATCTGCAATGTGTTCTTCACTGTGTTCTTCACTTAAATGATCCTGTGTTCACTGTTTTCATTCTATTCTTCACTGCTCTTCACTGTGTTTCGTTAAGTAAATGCTCGATCTCGAGCCGGTGAGATACTCGTCAGAGCAACGACCGTTTCGAGTACGCTAATACTCAAACGAGCATCAAGCTCGGACGAGTATACTCGCTCATCTATAACACTGATCATTTTAAGACATACATTTATTAAAAATTTTATTTTTCAACTGAAAATGTTGTTAGGTAGAAGCCCTGATGATCTTTGTAGCTATAGCTTTATGTGTGTGTTAATATAAGCCTGCTACAGCAGTGACTCAGAGCAGTGGGGGGAGGGTGTGCTGTGTTCAATAGAGAGATTTCACTCACCAGTGAACAAAGTCCAGTTACAATGCTGGAATATAAATGCATTTTTCATAGCACTGCTGCTACTAACAACACACAGAAAGGTATGGTTACACAGACCTCTAGGACCAAACCTATTACTGTCTATAGCTTTGTACTGTATGGTACCGTGCTGCTGTCTGAATTTCTTAATGTAGCATGATGTTTTTAAGGGCGGCATTCTTAGTTCCTTTAAGCTATTAAGCATTGCTAGTTCTACCTTAAAGATAACCTTAAAATAGTAGTGTAATCTGCAGGCAGCATGTTGTAGAGAAGGAGGAGCGGAGCAGATTGTACAGGGTGGGGCTCATTTACTTACCTGTCTGACAAAGTTCCCCAAAAGTGCATTGTCCGATGATAATGCACTGTGCTGCGATTCACTAAGATTGTGTGCCCAATATCCTGCATGTGTCGCTTCCCTGCATGTGCATGTAAGTGCATTGTCTTGCCACACAATCTTAACCCCTTACCGACATGTGACGTAATAGTACGTCACATGTCGGGTCCCGGTGCATGGAGAGGGCTCGTGTGCCGAGCCCTCTCCATAGCCGGTAGGTCTTTGCTGCATATTGCAGCAAAGGCTTACCGGTAACACTCCCGATCGGTGCCGGCACCTTTGCCGACGGCTTCAGGGAGCAGCGATCCGTCGCCATGGTGGCTTCGGGTCTCACGAAGACCCAAAGCTACTTCGGGTTAACCCATTCATTACAATGTCAGCACATTGTAATGTATGAATAGTAAAATACACATATACTGTAGTATGGCAGTATATGATAGGATCGTACAGACACCCTAGAGAGTCTGAAAAATAGTAAAAAAAAAATAAAATAAAAAAAAAAAAATAAATAAATTATAATAAAAAAACCTAAAAATTCAAATCACCCCCCTTTCCCTAGAACTGATATAAATATAAATAAACAGTAAAAATCATAAACACATTAGGTATCGCCGCGTCCGAAAATGCCCAATGTATCAAAATAGGATAATGGTTTTTCACCGCATTTAACCCCGTAATGGAAAATCGCGCCCAAAGTCGAAAATGGTACTTTTTTGCCATTTAAAAAAAAATTAAAAATTCAATAAAACGTGATCAAAAGGTCGTACAGTCCTAAAAATTATAACATTGTAAACGTCATCAAAATCCGCAAAGAACGACACCACCCACAGCTCTGTACACCAAAGTATAAAAAAAGTTATTAACCCCAGAAGATGGCAAAATTTTTGTACAGGAGGTTTTAATTTTTTTAAATGTATGAAAATATTATAAAACCTATACTAATTTGGTATCCCTGTAATCATACCGACCCAAAGAATAAAGGGGCGCACAGTGAAATCCGTAAAATCCAAGCCCACAAGAATACGGCACAAATTCATTTTTTACCAAGAAAATAAGCCATCACACAGCTCTGTACATGGAAAAATAAAAAAACTTACAGGTTTTTGAATGTGGGGAGTGAAAAATGAAAACGCAAAAACGAAAAAACGAAAAAGGGCTGCAGCGGGAAGGGGTTAAAGTTAAATCCCACGCTCCAAATCAGTCGGATCATTCCAACGGCACGCCCCCCATTTGCATGAAAAGCCAGTGAAGCTGTGCCAAAATCCGATCGCGTGGGACACAATCGCAGCGCAAACTGTTTGTTCAATACCTGTCAAAGCCATGCAAGTCCGATGAAAGCGTGACCCTTAGTAAATAAGTCCCAGTGTCTGATTTGCAGGCAGCATGTTATAGAGCAGGAGTTGCCAAGCAGATTGTACACAGTTGGGCACATTTACTTACCTGTCCGAGGAGTTCACCCGAAGTGCATTGTTCCGACGATGATGCACTCTGGCGCGATTCACTAAGATCATGCGCCCGATATCTTGCATGTGTCGCTTCCCCGCTCAGGTCCGCCGGAGTTCACCTTCTTCTTCCTGGTGCATGTAAGTGCATTGTCTTGCAACACAATTTTAAAGTTAATTCCCACGCTCAGTTCGAATCAGTTGGTTCGTCCTATGGCCCGCCCCCCGGTTCCCCTTCTAAATACCTGTCCCAGCCATGCAATCCCCCTGAAAATGTTGGGAAGTCCGACGGAAATGCGATTAGTGGATCCTTAGTAAATAAGCCCCGGTGTCTTATCTGCAGACAGCATATTATAGAGAAGGAGGAGCTGAGCATATTGTACATAGGGGCTCATTTGCTAAGGGTCACGTGCTGCACTTTTGGCGGACTGCACTTTTTTCGGGGATTGCGCGGCTCGGGTGGGTATTTAACAGGTGTCTGCGCTAAATTTGTGTTGCACGCAATCTTTTTTGGCACAGCTGCGCTGGCTTCAATGCAACACAAATTGTGGGGCGTGCCGTAGGGCGATCGCACTGATACGGACTAAGCGCGGACACCTCCGGACCTGAACGGGGAAGGGACACATGCAGGATATCGGGCGCAGGATCTTAGTTATCATTGGACAATGCACTTTCGGTGAACTCCATCGGACCAGTAAGTAAATGTGCCCCATAGTGTCCAATTTGAAGGCAGCACCTTATAGAGCAGGCGGAGCAGAGTAGAATGTACATAGTGTGAGATTTGCAGGCGGCATGTTATAAAGCATTACTTTAGTCCATTGATTTCCTGAGCTCATGTTTCCTGTGGATTAGACGTACAGACTGGCAGGGGATTGGGAAAGCAAACAGCAAACAGATTGGTTGCTTACTAAAGTAAAGGAGAATTTCTTTGCTTTTCAATATCATATTGAGCCTTTTCTTAATAATTCTACTGGTCAGACATTTCCTTTCTACAGTATTTCCTCTAAGTAGTTTGCAGTAACACCATCCCTTTAAATTATGCATTAGAAGACAGAAAGTTAAAAATCTGAATTTACCCATCACATAATGTCAGACTGTTCATACTGCAGCCTGAGGCTTTGTGATATTTCCATCCCATTATAACAACGTCCCAACATGCAAATCTATTCTTGCAGTCAAAATGGCAGATGCCACAACAAAACTGTGATTGGCCCCTTTAAAAATCAATGAGAATCCATATTAAGTTTTCCAATGAATATGTAAGGCTCTCTGCTTCCACAGGTACAGTGGGATAAGTTGTACAGTACCTTCAATTGGATGTCTTATTCCAAAGTGGAAACTTTTGTAATGCCCCTTTCCTGCCTTCCCCCCTATAATACCCTCTTTTCTGCAGACCCTTTTTAATGCCCACTTTCCTGCAGCCCCCAATATTCCCCCATTCCTGCAGCAGTCTCCCTTATAATGCCCGCTTTCCCACATCCCCCAATATTGCCCCCTTCCTGCAACAGTCTCCCTTATGATGCCCGCTTTCCTGCAGCCCCCAATATTACCTCCTTTCTGCAGTAGTCTTCCTTATAATGCCCTCTTTCCTGCAGCCCCCAATATTTCCCCCTTCCTGCAGCAGTCTCCCTTATGATGCCCGCTTTCCCACAGCCCCCAATATTGCCCCATTCCTGCAGCAGTCTCCCTTATGATGCCCGCTTTCCCACAGCCCCCAATATTGCCCCATTCCTGCAGCAGTCTCCCTTATGATGCCCGCTTTCCTGCAGCCCCCAATATTGCCCTCTTCCTGCAGCAGTCTCCCTTATGATGCCCGCTTTCCCGCAGCCCCCAATATTGCCCCCTTCCTGCAGGAGTCTCCCTTATAACGTCCGCTTTCCTGCAGCCCCCAATATTGCCCCCATCTTGCAGCAGTCTCCCTTATAATGCCCCTTTTTCTGAAGAAGCCCCCTTTATACAACCCACTTCCTGTAATAGCCCCATATGATGTCCTCTATCCTACAGCAGCCCCCCATATATTTCCTCCTTTCCTTCAGCAGCCCACCATACACTGCAACCTTTCCCGCAGCCCCTCCCTTATAATTTCATCTTTCCCAATTTCATTAAATGGTTTCCACAAAATTCCAGTCAATAAGATGCATTTTTTTTTTATCATTTCAATTGTAACTTTGATTTTCTGTCACTTTTCTTTCAGCCATAAAGTTCAGTATCGGAGAACTAAGTATAAAAGTAATGGCAATGTGAAGCAGAACAATGACAAGGAAAAAAAACTCTTTGTAGGATATGAATGCTCTGGTTAGATGATAACATGAAGTAAGAGAAGAAAGATTGGGAACATAAATCGCACACCCATCTGTAACGTAAATGACGGCTTACGAATGACAATGCCAGATATCATTTTGGTATATAGCTTCCTGCTGCGGGGTTGCTTGAAATGCTGAGTTATCTGTAAAAGCAGCTGTTTCTGGAAGATATTCTGTTGTTTCTATTAAACCTTTTAGTTCAATTAAAGTTGATAACGTTGAACTAATGGCTGCCTTAAAGTGTTTAAAACAACAATGGAATACAGTCTCTATTTCCTGCATAGGACTTTTTAGTAGATACACTATCAAGAGACTATTCTGCTTATGTCGGCGTTTTATCCCCCAGTCTATTAATTAGACATTCAGACTCCAGTGATAAAAACGTATTCATTGATATGTATTACACTGACAAAAGAAGCGGAGGTTCTCAGCATTTTACTCATTCACTTCACAGTTAAGTTCTGATTTTATTGGAATTATAAATGTATGTATAGAATATGTAAGATACATTGGGGGGCAAGTATCATTATTTCTGCTAGTCAAATTGTCTCGTTTTTGCGACTTTTGTCGTAATTGCGACTTTTTTGCGATACTTTTTATGTATCACTTTTTTTGCTTATTTTTGCAACTTTTTAGGCGCAAATCTGTACCTGGTCCAGGGCAGGTGCAGAGGAGGGATTTTTTTCATGGACCCTGTTTTAACATGTCAATTGCAATTATTCCGCATGCTTTAAATGTTTAAAATTTTCCACAGTAACTTGTTTTTTGAAAATTCTGAAATTTTTGCATTTATATTTTTTTTAATTTATTGGTTACTTCTAAGGGTACGGTCACACGTTGCGTTTTGATTGCGTTTTGAAACCTATTACAACAGCTGAGGAGAGGGAAATTGCTTAATTGCATCACTGTTATCATTTGCATTTACAAAACGCATAGAAAATCTGACTATTCCTGTAAGTTGGTTTATTGTAAGTTTTTGTTTTTTTTTATTTCCATTTTCAATATATACAGTCAAATCCAGGAAATGTATTTCCTCTTGATTATACGTAGGGGTGAATTCCAGATAGAATAGGCTTTCATTAATATTTTTAAGAAATACATCCAATAATTCTTTCCCTCTGGCCCAAATAAATACAACGTCAATGAAACGTTGCCAGAGGATCAAGTTCTCCCCAAGTTCGCCAGTGGGGAAGATGTGCTCCTCTTCTCATCTCCCCACATAAAGGTTTCCATAACTTGGAGCAAGGATGACAAGGATCAATGAACACCTCAGGAATATTGTTAAGAAATTTATGGGCCATCCATTATCAAGACACTACAAAGAAAAACATGCAGGATCGATAGATGGAACCATATTTTATGGCATTGAAAAAGTTGAACGGAACTGGAGAGGGGGAGATTTCATAAAAAACATGTCCAGGGCAGAAAGCCGATGGATATTTCATTTGGACAAATTGAGCTATTTGCCTTTTAATTTGCACTTCCAAGTATTTTAAACTCACAACCCTAAGGTATTTTAATCATCTGAAATTCTTATGAAATAAATATATAGAAATTTTTTTTTTAAGATATATACATTTTTCTAGCTGTTATGTAATCTATATATTGATAAAGATTAAACGCTTTTATGACAATCATAAGTATAGTTATTTTTACAATAAATAAAAATGTTGATATAGACAATATCTAAAAAGAACAAAAATGAGGGAAGATAATTAGAGATGAGCGAACACTAAAATGCTCGGGTACTCGTTATTCGAGACGAACTTTTCCCGATGCTCGAGTGCTCGTCTCGAATAACGAACCCCATTGAAGTCAATGGGAGACTCGAGCATTTTTCAAGGGGACCAAGGCTCTGCACAGGGAAGCTTGGCCAAACACCTGGGAACCTCAGAAAAGGATGGAAACACCACGGAAATGGACAGGAAACAGCAGGGGCAGCATGCATGGATGCCTCTGAGGCTGCTTAATCACACCATTATGCCAAAACTATGGGCAACAGCATGGCCATGACAGAGTGACAGAATGAAGCTAGATAGCATCTAAAACATCCAATAATTGACCCTGACACTATAGGGGACGGCATGCAGAGGCAGCGGCAGCAGCGGCAGGCTAGAGAGTGGCATGGCGACATACCCTAAATGGACTCAGGCTTCAAACCAATGGGTGGCAGAGAGGAACCAAAGGAGGTGAGCAAGAA
The DNA here is from genome assembly GCF_040894005.1 of Engystomops pustulosus. Taxonomy (NCBI): domain Eukaryota; kingdom Metazoa; phylum Chordata; class Amphibia; order Anura; family Leptodactylidae; genus Engystomops; species Engystomops pustulosus. The sequence continues at coordinate 13,847,209 of NC_092421.1, read as the reverse complement.
GCGCTCAAATAATATCGCTACATGATAAAAGTTTGCCAGTATATTTTGTGGATTACACAGCAGGGTGGCGACAAAGTTAACATGGAAGCCATGAAAACAACCCCAAATTCTGCCTGACACAGCTCGTTTGATAAGGGGACCATGTATGCTTACAGTTCATGCCAGTCGCTGCACTTGCTGCCAGTCTCCTTTCGAATAGTTTAAAATAATAATAACCCTCATCCATAAAGCTCTGTATAATGCTGCACCCCCCTACCTCTCCTCTCTTATCTCAGTCTATCGCCCAACCCGTGCTCTTAGATCCGCCAGTGATCTTAGATTAACCTCTACCCTAGTGCGGACCTCCCACTCGCGTCTCCAAGACTTCTCTAGAGCTGCACCAATTCTATGGAATGCTCTGCCCCGGACTATCAGACTAATACCTAACCTCCAAAGTTTCAAACGTGCTCTTAAAACCCATTTCTTTAGGCAAGCCTATAACACTCATTAACTGCATGAAGTTTTAACTCTTCTACTAACCCGTCCTGTGTCGTCCTCCCATCTGTTATCCAGCAACCAACAGGCACCAGACTTCTCTGCAGTCCCATTCACCCTGGACCTGGTATATAAGATGACGGCTGAGTGTTTCAAGCGACAGCAATTCCATTTATTATATTTTTTTCTATTCCCTAAGAAGAATGGCTTGACCATTAAATATTCTTTTACCTCGTGTTACCCCATCATCTTCATAAACCGTAAGCTCTGGCGAGCAGGGACCTCACTCCTGTTGTTCCATACAAATGTTGTGCTCTGTTACATTACATTTGTATTTGTTTCCTATGATTTGTAAAGCGCTGCAGAATATGATGACGCTATATAAATAAAGATTATTATTATTATGGAGGCAGTGAACTAGTAGTAGATTAAAGGTGCTGCAACTATGTTAGTTGGATCTTGTGATGGAGCTGGCGCTCTGCAGCCAGGCGAGCTTTCGCCAATCCAAGCCCCTGTTTCTAGGCTACTCCCCAAACAGCACTTCTAAGAACCTTTTGTATAAGATCAAGTGTAGTAGCGTTCTTATAAGTTTAGGATATGCCGGGTGAGGGGAATGTAAACAGATGCGCAAGAAGCGCTGAAATAATATCCCTAAATGGTAAAAGTTTGCCAGTATATTTTGTGGATTACACAGCAGGGTGGCGACAAAGTTAACAACTTTGATGTGGAATGCCCTGTAATAGCTCTTGGGCGGTGTGCCTTTTATCGCCTAGGCTCAGCAGTTTCAGCACCGCCTGCTGTCGCTTAGCGACGGCACTGCTGCTGTGCCTAGAGCTACCGACTGATGGCGCCATGCCCACGGATGGTAATTCGGAGGAGGAGGAGGTGGAGGAGGGGTGGGAGGAGGTATAGTAGGCCTTTGAGACCTGGACCGAGGTAGGCCCCGCAATTCTCTGCGTCGCCAGTATATGAGCAGCCCCAGGGTCAGACTCGGTCCCAGCCTGCACCAAGTTAAGTGTAGTAGCGTTCTTATAAGTTTGGGATATGGCGGGTGAGGGGAATGTAAACAGATGCGCAAGAAGCGCATGATGCGCATGGAGCTGGCGCTCCGCTGCCAGGCGAGCTTTCGCCAATCCAAGCCCCTGTCTCTAGGCTACTCCCCAAACAGCACTTCTAAGAACCTTTTGTATAAGATCAAGTGTAGTAGCGTTCTTATAAGTTTAGGATATGCCGGGTGAGGGGAATGTAAACAGATGCGCAAGAAGCGCTGAAATAATATCCCTAAATGGTAAAAGTTTGCCAGTATATTTTGTGGATAACACAGCAGGGTGGCGACAAAGTTAACAACTTTGATGTGGAATCCATGAAAACAACCCAAATTTCTGCCTGACACACCTCGTTTGATAAAGGGACGATGTATGGAGGCAGCTATATGGACGACTTTTGGAGGTAGCAATGGAGACAACGTGTGGAGGCTGCTATGGAGACAATTTAATTTGGATAGTGCCTGTATGTGGCAGTCCCAAACATTTTTCAAACCAGAGGAGCAGGTAGGTGGCCCTCCAGTAAAATGGAATAGATTGAGTGCCTGTATGTGGCAGTCCCAAAAATGTTTCAAACCAGAGGAGCAGGTAGGTGGCCCTCCAGTAAAATGGAACAGATTGAGTGCCTGTATGTGGCAGTCCCAAAAATTCTTCAAACCAGAGGAGCAGGTAGGTGGCCCTCCAGTAAAATGGAATAGATTGAGTGCCTGTATGTGGCAGTCCCAAAAATTCTTCAAACCAGAGGAGCAGGTAGGTGGCCCTGCAGTAAAATGGAATAGATTGAGTGCCTGTATGTGGCAGTCCCAAAAATGTTTCAAACCAGAGGAGCAGGTAGGTGGCCCTCCAGTAAAATGGAATAGATTGAGTGCCTGTATGTGGCAGTCCCAAAAATTGTTCAAACCAGAGGAGCAGGTAGGTGGCCCTGCAGTAAAATGGAATAGATTGAGTGCCTGTATGTGGCAGTCCCAAAAATGTTTCAAACCAGAGGAGCAGGTAGGTGGCCCTCCAGTAAAATGGAATAGATTGAGTGCCTGTATGTGGCAGTCCCAAAAATTGTTCAAACCAGAGGAGCAGGTAGGTGGCCCTGCAGTAAAATGGAATAGATTGAGTGCCTGTATGTGGCAGTCCCAAAAATGTTTCAAACCAGAGGAGCAGGTAGGTGGCCCTCCAGTAAAATGGAATAGATTGAGTGCCTGTATGTGGCAGTCCCAAAAATTTTTTAAAACAGAGGACCGGGTAGGTGGCCCTCCAGAAAAATGGAATAGATTGAGTGCCTGTATGTGGCACTCACAAAAATTGTTTCAAACAGAGGACCGGGTAGGTGGCCCTCCAGAAAAATTAAATGCATGAAGTACTATAGCAAGAGCCAGTGGGCCCTGTCAAAAAATAGCCATTTTCCTCTGCTTTACTGTACAAAGAGGAGGAGAAGGAGGAAAATGAGGAGGAGGAGGAGGAGTGGATCAATTATTCAGGTTGAGCTTCCTTCACCTGGTGGAGATTGGAAATTCTGAGAAATCCAGCCTTTATTCATTTTAATAAGCGTCAGCCTGTCAGCGCTGTCAGTCGACAGGCGTGTACGCTTATCGGTGATGATGCCACCAGCTGCACTGAAAACCCGCTCGGACAAGACGCTAGCGGCAGGGCAGGCAAGAACCTCCAAGGCGTACAGCGCCAGTTCGTGCCACATGTCCAGCTTTGAAACCCAGTAGTTGTAGGGAGCTGTGTGATCATTTAGGACGATGGTATGGTCAGCTACGTACTCCCTCACCATCTTTCTGTAAAGATCAGCCCTACTCTGCCGAGACTGGGGACAGGTGACAGTGTCTTGCTGGGGTGACATAAAGCTGGCAAAAGCCTTGTAAAGCGTACCCTTGCCAGTGCTGGACAAGCTGCCTGCTCGCCTACTCTCCCTCGCTACTTGTCCCGCAGAACTACGCACTCTGCCGCTAGCGCTGTCAGAAGGGAAATACTGTTTCAGCTTGTGCACCAGGGCCTGCTGGTATTCATGCATTCTCACACTCCTTTCCTCTGCAGGGATGAGAGTGGAAAGATTTTGCTTGTACCGTGGGTCCAGGAGAGTGAACACCCAGTAATCGGTGCTGGAATAAATTCTTTGAACGCGAGGGTCACGGGATAGGCAGCCTAGCATGAAATCTGCCATATGCGCCAGAGTACCAACGCGTAAGAATTCACTCCCCTCACTGGCCTGACTGTCCATTTCCTCCTCCTCCAACTCCTCCAACTCCTCTTCTTCTGCCTATACACGCTGAACAGTGAAGGACTCAACAATGGTCCCCTCTTGTGTCTCGCCAACATTCTCCTCCTCTTCCTCCTCATCCTCCTCCACCTCCACCTCCTCCGATATGTGCTGAGAAACAGACCTCAGGGTGCTTTGGCTATCAACAAGGGAATATTCTTCCCCCGTCTCTTGTGACGAGCGCAAAGCTTCCGACTTCATGCTGACCAGAGAGTTTTTCAACAGGCCAAGCAGCGGGATGGTGAGGCTGATGATGGCGGCATCGCCACTGACCATCTGTGTTGACTCCTCAAAGTTACTCAGCACCTGACAGATATCAGACATCCACGTCCACTCCTCATTGTAGACTTGAGGAAGCTGACTGACCTGACTACCAGTTCTGGTGGAAGTTGACATCTGGCAGTCTACAATCGCTCTGCGCTGCTGGTAAACTCTGGATAACATGGTCAGTGTTGAATTCCACCTCGTGGGCACGTCGCACAACAGTCGGTGAGCGGGCAGTTGGAGGCGGCGCTGCGCTGCCCTGAGAGTGGCAGCATCTGGGCTGGACTTCCTGAAATGCGCACAGATGCGGCGCACCTTCGTGAGCAAATCAGACAGATTGGGGTATGTCTTGAGGAAACGCTGCACTATCAGATTTAACACATGGGCCAGGCATGGCACATGTGTCAGTCTGCCGAGTTGCAGAGCCGCCACCAGGTTACGGCCGTTGTCACACACAACCATTCCCGGCTTGAGGTTCAGCGGTGCCAGCCACAGATCAGTCTGCGCCGTGATGCCCTGTAATAGCTCTTGGGCGGTGTGCCTTTTGTCGCCTAGGCTCAGCAGTTTGAGCACCGCCTGCTGTCGCTTAGCGACGGCACTGCTGCTGTGCCTAGAGCTACCGACTGATGGCGCCGTGCCCACGGATGGTAGTTCGGAGGAGGAGGTGGAGGAGGGGTGGGAGGAGGAGGAGGCATAGTAGGCCTGAAACACCTGGACCGAGGTAGGCCCCGCAATCCTCGGCGTCGGCAGTATATGAGCAGCCCCAGGGTCAGACTCGGTCCCAGCCTCCACCAAGTTAACCCAATGTGCCGTCAGCGATATATAGTGGCCCTGCCCGGCAGCACTCGTCCACGTGTCCGTGGTCAGGTGGACCTTGTCAGAAACGGCGTTGGTCAGGGCACGGATGATGTTGTCTGACACGTGCTGGTGCAGGGCTGGGACGGCACATCGGGAAAAGTAGTGGCGGCTGGGGACCGAATACCGAGGGGCAGCCGCCGCCATGAGGTTGCGAAAGGCCTCGGTCTCTACTAGCCTATAGGGCAGCATCTCCAGGCTAAGCAATCTGGAGATGTGCACATTAAGGGCTTGGGCGTGCGGGTGGGTTGCACTATATTTGCGTTTCCGCTCCAGCGTCTGGGGTATGGAGAGCTGAACGCTGGTGGATGCTGTGGAGGATCGTGGAGGCGACGATGGGGTTTTTGTGCCAGGGTCCTGGGCAGGGGGCTGACTAGCAGCTGACACAGGGGAAGGAGCAGTGGTGTGCACGGCCGGAGGTGAACGGGCTTGTTGCCACTGAGTGGGGTGCTTAGCATTCATATGCCTGCGCATACTGGTGGTAGTTAAGCTAGTAGTGGTGGAACCCCTGCTGAGCCTGGTTTGGCAAATGTTGCACACCACAGTCCGTCGGTCATCCGGTGTTTCCTTAAAGAACCTCCACACTTCTGAAGATCTAGCCCTCGCCGCAAGAGCCCTCACCACGGGAGCTTCACTAGTTGACAGTGGCGCTGATGCACCAGCTCTGGCCCTGCCTCTCCGTCTGGCCCCACCACTGCCTCTTCCAACCTGTTCAGGTCGAGGACTCTCCTCCGTCTCAGAAGCACTGTGTTCACCCGGCCTCTCAACCCAGCTTGGGTCTGTCACCTCATCATCCTCCGATCCCTCAGTCTGCTCCCCCCTCGGACTTCCTGCCCTGACAACAACTTCCCCACTGTCTGACAACCGTGTCTCCTCATCGTCGGACACCTCTTTACACACTTCCACTACGTCAAGAAGGTCATCATCACCCACAGACTGTGACTGGTGGAAAACCTGGGCATCGGAAAATTGCTCAGCAGCAACCGGACAAGTGGTTTGTGACTGTGGGAAGGGTCCAGAAAACAGTTCCTCAGAGTATGCCGGTTCAAATGGCAAATTTTCCTGGGAGGGGGCAGACTGGGGGGGAGGAGGCTGAGGTGCAGGAGCTGGAGGAGTGGGGATTTCGGTGACATGGGTGGACTGCGTGGAAGACTGACTGGTGGTGGACAAATTGCTCGAAGCATTGTCAGCAATCCACGACATCACCTGTTCGCACTGTTCTGGCCTCAACAGTGCTCTACCACGAGTCCCAGTAACTTCAGACATGAACCTAGGGAGTGTAGCTCTGCGGCGTTCCCCTGCTCCCTCATCAGCAGGTGGTGTCTCACCCCGCCCAGGACCACGGCCTCTGACCCCTGCAGTAGTTGGACGCCCACGTCCCCGCCCTCGTCCTCTACCCCTAGCCCTCGGGTTAAACATTTTTAAAATGAGAGTTATAACTTTTTTTTTTTTTTTACTTCTTTTTGTTTTTTTTTGTGTTTTTTTGTGTTTTTTTTTTTTTTTTGTGTTTTTTGTTTTTTTTTGAGTTTTTAAAACCAAACAATCCTATCCTATTGCTATGGCTATTTTCTAGCCAAGTATCAAAGGAAGCACACTACTATGCCAGATGAGATGACACTGAGTTAGTGCCTAATAGAAATCCAACCCCTACTGAATTGTGCCACTTCGGCCTTTGCTATGGATATGTGCGCCACTAAGCGCAGAACACAGCGGTCGCAAGTCTCACTACAAATTGCTCAGAATTGGCAAGTACATGCACTGCAGAAACTACAGCCACCAGCAGATCAACCAGAAATCAAATATATAGAACGCTACTGTAGGCTTCAAGAAGCTGTTTGTATTCTCCTATGGCTATTTTCTAGCCAAGTATCAAAGGAAGCACACTACTATGCCAGATGAGATGACACTGAGTTATTGCCTAATAGAAATCCAACCCCTACTGAATTTTCCCACTTCGGCCTTTGCTATGGATATGTGCGCCACTAAGCGCAGAACACAGCGGTCGCAAGTCTCACTACAAATTGCTCAGAATTGGCAAGTACATGCACTGCAGAAACTACAGCCACCAGCAGATCAACCAGAAATCAAATATATAGAACGCTACTGTAGGCTTCAAGAAGCTGTTTGTATTCTCCTATGGCTATTTTCTAGCCAAGTATCAAAGGAAGCACACTACTATGCCAGATGAGATGACACTGAGTTATTGCCTAATAGAAATCCAACCCCTACTGAATTTTCCCACTTCGGCCTTTGCTATGGATATGTGCGCCACTAAGCGCAGAACACAGCGGTCGCAAGTCTCACTACAAATTGCTCAGAATTGGCAAGTACATGCACTGCAGAAACTACAGCCACCAGCAGATCAACCAGAAATCAAATATATAGAACGCTACTGTAGGCTTCAAGAAGCTGTTTGTATTCTCCTATGGCTATTTTCTAGCCAAGTATCAAAGGAAGCACACTACTATGCCAGATGAGATGACACTGAGTTATTGCCTAATAGAAATCCAACCCCTACTGAATTTTCCCACTTCGGCCTTTGCTATGGATATGTGCGCCACTAAGCGCAGAACACAGCGGTCGCAAGTCTCACTACAAATTGCTCAGAATTGGCAAGTACATGCACTGCAGAAACTACAGCCACCAGCAGATCAACCAGAAATCAAATATATAGAACGCTACTGTAGGCTTCAAGAAGCTGTTTGTATTCTCCTATGGCTATTTTCTAGCCAAGTATCAAAGGAAGCACACTACTATGCCAGATGAGATGACACTGAGTTATTGCCTAATAGAAATCCAACCCCTACTGAATTTTCCCACTTCGGCCTTTGCTATGGATATGTGCGCCACTAAGCGCAGAACACAGCGGTCGCAAGTCTCACTACAAATTGCTCAGAATTGGCAAGTACATGCACTGCAGAAACTACAGCCACCAGCAGATCAACCAGAAATCAAATATATAGAACGCTACTGTAGGCTTCAAGAAGCTGTTTGTATTCTCCTATGGCTATTTTCTAGCCAAGTATCAAAGGAAGCACACTACTATGCCAGATGAGATGACACTGAGTTATTGCCTAATAGAAATCCAACCCCTACTGAATTTTCCCACTTCGGCCTTTGCTATGGATATGTGCGCCACTAAGCGCAGAACACAGCGGTCGCAAGTCTCACTACAAATTGCTCAGAATTGGCAAGTACATGCACTGCAGAAACTACAGCCACCAGCAGATCAACCAGAAATCAAATATATAGAACGCTACTGTAGGCTTCAAGAAGCTGTTTGTATTCTCCTATGGCTATTTTCTAGCCAAGTATCAAAGGAAGCACACTACTATGCCAGATGAGATGACACTGAGTTATTGCCTAATAGAAATCCAACCCCTACTGAATTTTCCCACTTCGGCCTTTGCTATGGATATGTGCGCCACTAAGCGCAGAACACAGCGGTCGCAAGTCTCACTACAAATTGCTCAGAATTGGCAAGTACATGCACTGCAGAAACTACAGCCACCAGCAGATCAACCAGAAATCAAATATATAGAACGCTACTGTAGGCTTCAAGAAGCTGTTTGTATTCTCCTATGGCTATTTTCTAGCCAAGTATCAAAGGAAGCACACTACTATGCCAGATGAGATGACACTGAGTTATTGCCTAATAGAAATCCAACCCCTACTGAATTTTCCCACTTCGGTCTTTGCTATGGATATGTGTGCCACTAAGAGCTAAACACAACGGTAGCAAGTCCCCCTGCTAATTCCTCACAAAATGGTAATAGATGCAAATTAAAATAAAAAAAGTAGAACGTTATTGTAGCCCTAAGAAGGGCTGTTGGGTTCTTTGAGAATCACTCCTGCCTAACAGTAAGCTAATAGAACACCCTAACGCTTTCCCTGACCAGCAGCAGCTCTCTCCCTAGCGGCATCCAGAGACAGAATGATCCGAGCAGCGCGGCCAGCGGCTAGTCTATCCCAGGGTCACCTGATCTGGCCAGCCAACCACTGCTATCGACGTGTAAGGGTACCACGTCATGCTGGGTGGAGTGCAGAGTCTCCTGGCTTGTGATTGGCTCTGTTTCTGGCCGCCAAAAAGCAAAACGGCGGGAGCTGCCATTTTCTCGAGCGGGCGAAGTATTCGTCCGAGTAACGAGCAGTTTCGAGTACGCTAATGCTCGACCGAGCATCAAGCTCGGACGAGCATGTTCGCTCATCTCTAAAGATAATCCTTTAGTCTGAGAGTTTCCGCACTACGAACACTAGAACAGGAAGAGGATCACGTATCCAACCCTGAGGAAGAAAGCCGGAGCTTTCGAAAGCGTGTTAGGTGTTAGTGTTTTTGGCTCCATCCAACCCTCCATACCGAAAAAGTGATATCACTGGTACCTCTGTCAGTGCCAGCAAAGCCACCGGCTGGGGCTTCTACGCGGCAACTGATCCAACAAGAGAACATCAACTAACGAGGATATTCAAAGAAAAGAAAATTACAACTTGGTCTACACTTACCCAAATTCCTGAGAATCATCTGATGTAGAAGCAATGTCTTATTCCTAACCAGGATCTCCTCTATTTAGAACGTAAACGCCATTGAACCACGAGGAATAAGCATCATCGGAACAGCATTCAATATAGGTTAGTGTAAACATCATCGCATTCAGTGTAATTTTCTACACTTATTCAGTACTTTTACCTTCAGCCAGTGCAGGTAATTTGTAGAAATTGTTAAAGAATAAAATAAGATTGAGGCTGGCTCATTTCAAGCAGCAAATAAAATTCTTAAAATCCCAAACATAGGATTTACTCACATCTGCCCTAGTACTCAGCGGTGCATATTTTCCCTATCTCACATATGTAGACATTTATTAAGGATATGGGAAGTGAATTGATCTAAGGATGTTAGGACGCGTGGGAAGAAACCAGAGTACTCAAAAAAGAGGAAAATAGAGGTTTCAATGGTCAGACTCAAAGCCACAACCACATTCCTGAAACAGTGATGAGTCTCTTATGCTGAGCTTCACTGTCTACATTTCTCAGAACCCCAGTGCTGTGATTCAGCAGTGATACAGTAAATTCTGCTTATAAGAAATTCTATATCTATAACTATAAACACGTATTAACAATTTTACATAAATATTCAGAAAAAAAGGCTAGACTATTTGAAAAAAAAGACCAACCCTTGGATTTCTTCCATCAATTGCACTGCCGTATTGGCATACTATTTAGTTCAACCCAAGAATTAACATTGTGTTCTACTATAAGTAAAGATGGGTGAATTAGTGAAAATTTGAACCGAAACGATTCAAAACTAATCCCGGCATGTGACGTAACGGTACGTCACATGCCGGGAGCGGGTTCATGGAGAGGGATCACAGACTGAGCCCTCTCCATAGCCGGTAAGTCTTTGTCGATTCGCCCATCTCTAACTACAAGGAATAATCATTTTTTATTCATAGAAATATCTGGGAAGGTGAATAACATTACACATTTTTCATGCCCTGTATACTAATTTTTTTGCCTGTTTGTGCCCTACTTGCCACTTAGTGTAAGCAATCAAACTCCCTAGGATTCAAGTACCCCAAGGGGCCTGAAAAACAGTATTTAAAAAACAAAACAAAATTTTATTCAAAAAAATAAAAAAAGAAATAAAAATTAATAAGCATAAACAAACATTCCCAAAAGGCAATCTGTCAAAATATTAAAAAAGAATTATTTCCAGCAGTAAATCCCATAACGGAAAATGGCGCCCAAATGTCAGAACATGTTTTTGACATTTTGCAACACCTAAAAGTTTGGTCAATGTCAACTTCATTCACATGAAAAATTGGTCATAAGTGACTTATTTATTTTTGTATTTTACAAATTATTTTATCAATTTTTAGATTGAACAACCCCACTAATTACCAAACAATATTCCCGGTCTTACCAGATGTTCCTCACCTCTTCATTTCGGAGTTGAAAGATGGGATACAATATAGAATTATGGGAGTAAAGAAAGATGGCATCATGATGATAAAACGGAAAAGCTACTTTAGTTTAGTGCAACGCAACAGGGTTAAGCTCAGTCTCAGCGCCTAGAGCAGTATAAACTGTTAATACAACCATCAGAATACTAATAGAAGATAAACGAATTAACCCTTTAATTCAGATACCAATCTTTGCTTTAAGGGATATAAAGTAAGGAACTTAATCACTGGTGCCATGGCAAAGCTATTTTAGCAAAGGGCATATTCCTATTAATAATCAATGCTAATAGTTAGGACTGACATCTATGGCTTATTATGGGATCATGAGCGCTGGTCCTTCTTGTTCTAGCAATATTTAGTACAAACATTATACCATAAGTACAACATTATTATTATATATTATTACAACATTATTATAACATTATTGTAAACATAAGAGAAGACTTAGCATGTATCAAAATATGTGCAGGGTAGAAGAGCAGGTTATCATGTGGTTTCTTTCTTGTCCACTGCTATATCTGTCTTATGAGACACATGTTGAGCTTCTCACCTTAGGTTGGCACCTGCTGCAGGAAGGATGCAAGTTATGGGGCACAGTAAACTGCTATGTAAAATGGGGAAGGGCAGTCTTTTGATCAACACAGGGCCTATGGTATATGATTCTAAAGGGTATCCCAGGATCCAGTCACAAAGCCAAGCTCAAATTGCTATACTCATGCTATAATTTTAAATAAATTAATTTTGGGTTACCCAATATCTTTGTGGGCTCTGCCAGCAGTGTCACTTTGGCGCTAGTGTGATCACTATCTGATACAACTTACTTCAACTATTGTCCTAGAATGTTCTACACTATTGTTCTAGATCAGTGGTGTCACCCCAGCACATAGTGACAGAATCAAGGCCTCTTCTTGCAGTCCCATGCAGCCCAGGATTTCCTATGCTCAGCACTGTATATAAGCGACACACAATGCGCTACCTGGGACTACAGGAATAGTGGGAATTGGTGGACAAGGTGGGATTATCATTGGAGCTATTGGAAGTCCTACTCTCAGCTGTACTGGCACTTTCAATGAAATAAGTGGGGTTTAGGATTTTGTTGGGCACTCAGTCTCTAAAAGGTTCATCATAACCGTTCTAGACCATTCAAAAACTGGATAACAGTTTTCTGCAACTTTCCTGCTTGACATGCACTATGGTTTCTTCACATGTAATGTCAGCATGGGTGGGAAACAATGCATGGACAACCACCCTAATAAAAAAACATTAGTATGATATATTACTATTGGATGAGGTTGAGGGGTGTCTTTCTGTAGGTTGTCTCAGATAGCAGTGATTATGGGTTTACCACCTGTATATTGTTGTTCAGTGCTTAAAATTTGGAGAATTTCGGAACCAATTACTAGATGACTACATTACCAATTTTTCTACCTATTTTATACAAAAATATTCAACACATTTAATTAGGAAATGTAAGTGTTAAGTTGGAGCAATCCTGTAAGATCTTATCTACCATGACATTAGATAAAATCTTATATACTTAGGTACTGAATATCTTACGATTTATAGCTGAGCAAGAGTAGGGGGTTGTAAAGACATTTAAAACTAAATGGTTTCATTAAAAAAAAATTCTACTACTCTATGTCTATGTCTATGTGGGTTCACGCAGGAAAAACTATATGGTCGGCTGCTTAGTGCAATTGTCACTGTAATGAATGTCAATGACAACGTGGAAGGAAAGCAGACATAAGAGTTCAACAAGGTGAACAGACAGATTCATGTCAATCAGGCCTCCAGTCCAAGACTGTAGAAAGAGGAAGTGCCGAGCATCCTACTTCCTGCAGTCATTGTTGAAGTTGTCCTTGATACATCACAGTGGGCCCGAAATGTAAGACAAACACATATCTGCCATCCCAAGTGTCATCCCTTATTTATCATGTAAGTCAGATTTGAAGATAGAAATTTTGACAGTGACAATAATGACAGTATTTTATTTGTACATTTTATCACAAAAATGTAATAAATATTTAGGAAATTGGTTGATAAAATAATTTTTGGAATTTTTCAGAAACAGATAGAATAGAGCCAGAGAGACAGCTGGATCTCTAGTGAGCCAAATATCACATCCAATGTTTACTCGAGAAGCATGGGTCCTCCCCAGTGGCGTAACTTTAAGCTGATGGGTCCCAGTGCAAAGTCTGTGCCAGACACCCGAATATAATGTATGGTTTATAGTAATAGTCTTCTCATATGGGAAAGTGACACCATAAGGGCTCCCTAAACCTCTTGGGTCCAGTTGCGATCGTACCTTCTGCACCCCCTGGTCCTCCCAAATGCCTACTGGAGCAGACACTAAGGTGGCAGAGAGTTTAGGGCATAGCAAATTTATTTATGGCACATTACAAAACTTCTAAGAAAGTGGCATACCCTTCTAAAGGAAACAGGGGAAGGAGGGTGGTGGTATTAAAAAAACTTAAATAAGCTTTATTTACTAAATTGATACCCACTTGAAGGACCAGAGCAGGATAAAAAATCACAGCAACCACATGACAGCATCCACTGACCTCAATTGTCTACTGCAGTTTGTTTGGTTGTTCGAAAAAAAAATTCTTTTTTCATATAATACCTTATGCATGGAATTTAGCAATCTGCATACCAAAAAAATATTGAGAAATTAACTCCTTGGCATGTGGCTGTAGGACCCACAAGGATGTATTGTAATTGCAGGGTAAACAATTTATATTCTAATATTTAAAAAAAAACTAAATTAAATATATTAAAAATAAATATATATTTTTTTAAAATGTGGAAACTATTTGAAGAACTGGATTGAAAAGAAAATGGTGTAACTTTCGAAATATGAAAATACAGCTTATCATAAACTGTGGAATATTGGAGAATCAATAAATTGGTTAAAGAGGTTGGCCACTCTTTTACATAAGTTGCCTATGTGCCTTGTAAATAATCCTTTTATGTCTGATTTCTGATGAATAGGAGGAGCAGCAGCAGGAGATTATAACTCATCCTGCTTCACTCTCCCCTCCTGTCTCTGTCAGTGAGGACGGATATTGAAAAGAGAGACACAGTGGGGCAGATTTACTTACCCGGTCCTGTCGAGATCCCGCGGTGCGTTGTCCGACGTGGATTCGGGTCCGGCGCGATTCACTAAGATCGTGCGTCCGAGTTCCTTCCTGTGTCACTGCTGCGCCGAGGTCTGCCGGAGTTCACCAACTTCTTCCTGGTTCATGTGAGTGCTTGATCTTGCGACACAAAACCTTTTTTAAATTCCGCGGTTTGTCCGAATCTGTCGGGTTGTCCGACGGCCATGCCCCCCCCCCCCCCCCATTTCTGTAGCATGCAAGCCTGTGCCGATGCCCCAAAATCCGATCTTGCGCTCCAAAATCCCGGGGTGATTCGGCGCAAAATGGAAATATTCTGGAAACCCAACAAAAGTGTGGCGTTCGGACCCTTAGTAAATGAGCCCTAGTGAGTGATGCCATGGGATGGCCTAGAGCAGTGAGAGAGTAAGCTGTATATACATGCAGAGGGCGGCATGGTTAGTTCAGGGAAAGGCTGTAGCTATGAAAGGAGGCAAAGGTACAGGAAACCTTTGAGTTTGGAGTTATTAAAGGAAACCTACCACCACAAATCTACCTATAAAGGTAGATTGGGTGGTAGGTGGATCAATGGGACGTGAGGATAGCCCTTTTAAGGGCTAATCCTCACGTCCCTACACTTTTTTGATAACTTTTATTAGATATATATTCAAATTTACTTATGCGGCTACTGGGGCGTGGAGTAGCCGCATCTGAGGTTACACGAGGCGGCTACTCCACGCCCCGGTAGCCACTTTACCCCTCCTACTCACCCATCTTCGGGCATGCGCAGAAGATCAGGCCCGCGCCTGTTTCGGAGCAGTGACCGCGCAGGCGCGGGCCTGCTCTTCTGTGCATGCGCAGACGGCAGGATCGCCGGACAAGGGCGCGCAGCTACGCGGAGCTGCGCGCCAAAGATGGGTGAGTAGGAGGGGAAAAGAGGCTACCGGGGCGTGGAGTAGCCGCCTCGTGTAACCTCAGATGCGGCTACTCCACGCCCCAGTAGCCGCATAAGTAAATTTGAATATATATCTAATAAAAGTTATCAAAAAAGTGTGGGGACGTGAAGATTAGCCCTTAAAAGGGCTATCCTCCCGTCCCATTGATCCACCTACCACCCAATCTACCTTTATAGGTACATTTGTGGTGGTAGGTGCCCTTTAAACAAGATGGTATATTAAAAATTATATTAAAACAAATGGGTTTTTTGATGGCCGTATCACTAGTATCAATAGTAAATTATTTAGTCAGTCAAGTAGCAGTGACAGGCAAACTGTATATCAGGCATGTATCTTACAGTCCCAGAGCAATGCCAATTTCAATATTCAAATAACTCCGTGGAAAAGTGAATTCCTAAACGTGCGCACTAAGGGTTACATAATATTCCCTTTCCGGTTTGCTGTTCAGGTAATTATATTGTAGTGGAACCTGCACCTGCAGAAGGTAAAACAATAACCAAGTTAAATATTTGATGAATAACCTGCTATGGAGACATCCCTGGTGGCTAGAGCTGGGCTATCTAGCGTTTCTATTCTGCTCTTATATACATTACAATTGTGTTCAGCCTAATGATGAAAATTGCAGATACAATATGACTTATTGATGCTTATATAAAGTTAAATTAGTTTTAATGAGACAGGTCCATGTGGTAATTGCTATCTTGCAAAAAAAAAAAAATTGCTGCCTGTTCAGCAGCTTTGTAGGACTATATAACAGCATTTCTGCAGACAATTCCCAAAGTGATTTACACAAAATGAAACTGCAAGAGACTATGGTTATGACTAAGTGTCCAGATGGTAATAATTAATTCTATTACTTTAGAGAAATTTCATAATAAACACATTAAAACTTTGGATATCAACTGCTCAAGTGAAGCCTCACCCATTAAAAGAGTTTTCCCGAGAACAAAAGCTAGGCCCTATCCAAGGGGTAGGGCCTAACTTGCTGATCACCTACAGATCTTGAAATAAGGACCCCTCGTCGCTTCGTCCAACCAATGGAGCAGACGGCTGCGCATGACCATTCTGCTCCATTAATCTCTATGGAACTGACAGAGATTGCCGAAAACGGTCACGCACTCCATAAGTCTGATCGAGCGACGAGGGGTCCGGCGGAGGTACGTGGGACTCCATCGGACCCCTGTTGATCAACAATTTCACATTTTGTCTTGTTTGTCCAAACTGATCATTCAATAAACTAAATATATTTTGTTTAAAATTGGCTAAGTGTTTTGTTTTAGGTGTTTATTCTACAATAGCCAATCGCATGATTTGACTTTAAGTAATAGAGAGGGATCCACTATAACAATGAGTATATTATGGTCCAATGAATACTTAGCACATACAAGTTCTGATATCCCTTTATATGTATGTAGCCTGCATTTTGGTGATCTGTGGGAGTCCCAGCACTGAGACCCCCACTGATCAGCAAGTTAGGTCCTATCCCGTGGATAAGGTCTAACTTTTGTTGGTGGGAAAAGCTCTTTCATGGTGGCTAATAGCCACATAATGTTACATTTACCCTCAATATTGTGGGACCATCATAATTAGGCAGGTTTTTCTATGCACGTAGCTAGCTGTGAGGTATGGCTGTACCCTATGGATCAGTCCCCACAGCGGAATTTAACATGGATTCCACATAAAAATCCACATGTTGGGTTTTTCCAATAGATTTTTAATAGAACTAGAAGACATGTTGTTTCTTTTTCTGCAAGTGGACAAATAAAAATAAAAAAAACCAAGGCCCCACGTTTAAAATCTGGTAGAAAATGCAGGTAGCAATAAGTTGCTGATTAAATCACCCTGTCGGCATTTGATGATAAATAAGTGGGCTTTTGGCTGTAGTTTGGACACTCGGCCTCTAAAAGGTTCATCATCACTGCCTTAGTTCCAGTGGCATAACTTGAAGCTGATGGGCCCCAGTGCAAAGTCTGTGCCAGGCCCCCAACTATAATGTATGTTTTATAGAACTAGTCTTCTCATAAGTGACACCATAAGGGCTCCCTAAACCTCCTGGGCCCGGTTGCGATCACACCCTCTGCACCCCCTCAAGTTACGCCCCTGCTTAGTTGCTATAATAAAAAAGAACAACGGAATCAATTTAAATCCAGAGACATCACATAGAATAGTAAAAAATTAAATTTTTCTCAAGCAGAAAATTAGCTTGTTTTCCCAAGGTAATAAGGTAATAACAACTGATCATAAAGTGAGTCATATGATTTTCTGAATTTAAGAATAAACACTTTAAGCATATCAAGGTGATTTATGAAATGAGAATGAAGGGGGAATTATATAAAATAAATTTAGTTTTAAAGGGAGTCTACCACCTCCATGTATTGTTAGAATCTGTTAGCAGAATATTGAAGAGAAATGCACTGTGACCTCTAACATCCATTTCTTATTCCTTTCTATTAAGCCATTTCCAGGATATTCCCACTTTAATCTGTATGCTAATGAGGCAGTCGGTGCAACCAGGTCATGTCCTCAGCACTAGAGCATTGCTACTCACCCTAAATCACTTACCTCTTCTCATGGTGTTGACTCTTGCATCTCACATGATTAAGGTCTTGCTTATCTGATAGATAGGTTAATAGTAGAGATGAGCGAACATGCTCGTCCGAGCTTGATGCTCGTTCGAGCATTAAGGTACTCGAGACGGCTCGTTGCTCGGACGAGTATTTCCCCTGCTCGAGATCGAGCATTTAATTAAAAAAACACAGTGAAGAACAATGAAGAATAGAATAAAAACAGTGAACACAGTGAACACAGGATCATTTAAGTGAAAAACACAGTGAAGAACACAGTGAAGAATAGATTACAGATGTTCGGCACATCTGCTTACTTGTCGGAAGATACGCGCGGAACGGTGCGAACAAAATAGTATGTGAAGAACAATATATATGTGTGAAGAAGACATTGCAGAACACGGTGAGCAGGACGGAGACACAAGGGAGCAGCACAGAGACACCGGGGAGCAGCACAGAGACATCGGGCAGCGGCACGGAGACATCGGGGAGCGGCACGGAGACATCGGGGCACGGAGACATCGGGGCACGGAGACATATGGGCACGGAGACATATGGGCACGGAGACATATGGGCACGGAGACATCGGGGCACGGAGACATCGGGGCACGGAGACATCGGGGCACGGAGACATCGGGGCACGGAGACATATGGGCACGGAGACATCGGGGCACGGAGACATATGGGCACGGAGACATATGGGCACGGAGACATATGGGCACAGAGACATCGGGGCACGGAGACATATGGGCACGGAGACATCGGGGCACGGAGACATATGGGCACGGAGACATCGGGGCACGGAGACATCGGGGCACGGAGACATAGGGGCACGGAGACATATGGGCATGGAGACATCGGGGCACGGAGACATCGGGGCACGGAGACATCGGGGCACGGAGACATATGGGCACGGAGACATCGGGGCACGGAGACATATGGGCACGGAGACATATGGGCACGGAGACATATGGGCACGGAGACATCGGGGCACGGAGACATCGGGGCACGGAGACATATGGGCACGGAGACATCGGGGCACGGAGACATCGGGGCACGGAGACATCGGGGCACAGAGACATATGGGCACGGAGACATCGGGGCACGGAGACATCGGGGCACGGAGACATCGGGGCACGGAGACATATGGGCACGGAGACATATGGGCACGGAGACATATGGGCACGGAGACATATGGGCACGGAGACATATGGGCACGGAGACATCGGGGCACGGAGACATATGGGCACGGAGACATATGGGCACGGAGACATAGGGGCACGGAGACATCGGGGCACGGAGACATCGGGGAGACTTCAGTGGAAGAAGAGCAGCGGATCCCGGGACAGCGTATCTCCCGACAAGTAAGCAGATGTGCAGAACATCTGCAATCTATTCTTCACTGTGTTTTTCACTTAAATGATCCTGTGGTCACTGTTTTTATTCTATTCTTCACTGTTCTTCACATCTGTTAACTTGTCGGGAGATAATATACGCGCGGAACAGTGAAGAATAGATTGCAGATGTTTGCATACATCTGCTAACTTATCAGAAGACATTCTTTTTCAATTAATTAACACATTTTATTCCCGAACCATGGTCCCTTTGAAAAATGCTCGAGTCTCCCATTGACTTCAATGGGGCTCGTTATTCGAGACGAGCACTCGAGCATCTGGAAAAGTTCGTCTCGAATAACGAGCACTCGAGCATTTTAGTGCTCGCTCATCTCTAGTTAATAGCCCAGGCAGGAATAACAGTGCTCTGGGTACTTAGGACACATCCTTATTGCAACTACTGTCTCATTAGCATGCAGATTAAAATGGGAATTTTTCGGAAATTACAGCAGATTAAATGCTTGGGGAATCTTAAAGAAAATTGTCAATAACTAGAGATGGGCAAATCGATTCTAACAAAGTGGAATTCGTTTAGAATTTCAGGAAATGAATCCGAAGTTTACAATGATTCGTGGGAACTATTTTTTTTATTAGCAAAATGGGCGCGAGCACAACGTATTACTTGGGGCAGAGAACTCTGGGAAGAAAAAGGAACACCCTTGATCACATGTGCAGCCATGTAAGTCAATCAGCCACCAGCAGGCTTATGTGATGTCACACCCGTATAAAACAGACGGCCATTTGCAATCTAGTCATTTCACACTGCATGTGCTGTCTCTAGTGTCTAGCTGCTTGTACTCAGTAGCTGATGGAGTACAAGCTGATGGCCAGTAGTGTGGCATCAGAGCGGGTGTTCAGTGCGGCGGGGGCCATCGTTTCCCCAAGGAGAACCCGCTTGTCCACCTGTAATGTGGAGAGACCGAACTTTCTCAAGATGAATCAGGCGTAGATCGGCCAGGATCTCAACACACCAATGCCTTATGCATCAGATTAGATCAGCCATGACGCCTCCCCCAAACGTTGAAAAATGAGTCTGGATTCTACCTGCCTCAGCCACTTTTCTGATTTTGCAACCTGCCTGATGCCACACATCTGCTGCAAGTTGCTCTATCTGCCTCCCACCATCTTTACCAAGGACTGGAATTGTCACCCACCTGTCATTGTACCACTTTCTGACCTCCTGCTGCTGCTGCCAGAACCTCCACACTATGTCACTGTGCCACACTGTGGCCTACCATGTTGCTGCCACCACCAGAATTTGTCATTGTGCCATTCTCTGACCTCATGCTGCTGCTTCTGCTGTCGCCTACCTACACACACTGTGATAGTGCCACTCTCTGTCCTCCTGCTGCTGCTGCCACCTCAACACTTTGTCATTGTGCCACTCCGTGGCCTACCATGTTGCTGCCATCACCAGAATTTGTCATTGTGCCACTCTCTGGCCTCATGCTGCTGCTACTGCTGCTGCCTACCTACACATACTGTGATTGTGCCACTCTCTGCCCTCCTGCTGCTGCTGCCGCCACCTCCACGCACCATGTTGCAGCCACCACTAGAATTTGTCATTGTGCCACTCTCTGGCCTCATGCTGCTGCTACTGCTGTCGCCTACCTACACACACTGTGATTGTGCCATACTCTGACCTCCTGCTGCTGCCTCTACCTCCAGACTCTGTCATTTTGCCACTCTGTGGCCTACCATGTTGCCGCCACCTCCAGAATTTGTCATTGTGCCCCTCTCTGACCTCATGATGCTGCTGCTGCTGCTGCCACCTCCACACTCCACTCCACTCTGTGGCCTACAATGTTTCTGCCACCTCCATAATTTGTCATTGTGCCACTCTGCAGCCTACTGATGCTGCTGCCAACTGACTGCTGTCTCCCTGGAACACGCTGTGATTTCCTGTGTTTTCACCCTCCACCACTCTATGTCATTGCCGCATGCTTGGTTTTCCCCTTCATTTCATCTGTCAGAAGGATGAAAAGCTTCAGGATTGATTGCCAAAAGCAGGAGTGGATACAGAACACAGAGGACATGCAAGTATCCCATTTACTGGTCATCTCTGTTTTGGATTAACTCCTGTTTTTGGCTTTAGCAATACTGATGGATTATTAACCAGACACTGATGGTTGAAAAGGAGGGCAAAATGATCAGTGAAGCTAAAGCAAAATTACTGCCGACACCCTCTCCACTCTTTTGGGGGGTTTCTACATTTATCAGCATTTAACAGAACAGGTTCTGTCGTAAACTATGGAATCCTCTGATGTCAGTGTAAAAAGAGTGTACTCTGTGATGTTATAGTGGGATCTTGGCTCTCAGCTCGGTCTTTTCGAGCTGGCACAGACGTTACCTTGTCAGGCTGGGTTCCCGATTTGCTTATTTGGTGAAGTTGGCCTCTGTAAGTCCACATGGAATTGAAGAGTGAAGCGATTCTAAGAGCCGCGGCTGTCATGTGCGTGTCATACTAAAACACAGCATTGTTTGAAGACCAAACCACGCTCCCATTGCACAACGTTCTACAACACCCTACAGGCTCTCTGCAGCCAGGAAATACCTGTTTTTTAACGTGATTCGCCATCATTCGATTCAAGTTGGATCAAATTTTGATGGAAAATTCATTGAACTTAGTGAATCGAATTTTTGAAAAATTCGCCCATCTCTATCAATAACCTATACTTAAAACAGAAGACGTACAGATTCAGTGCTAGTTAACATGACTAAAAGTGAGTTTAGTCACAGAAAATGAGTAGTTCCCTCTCTTTATTTACACTATAGACTGGGTTATCAGGTCTGGTTAATGAGTAGAGCCACTCATGTTATCAAGTGCTACATCTGTACAGAGTCCAATGGAGAATGCTGCACTTTCCATAGATTACAACACAAACATACCATAAAAAATAATAGGGGTTCTCTTATGGCGTACATAAGATATTACTGCAGATTGTTAGGTCTGTTATGTCAACTAGGTATGTCAAAGGAATATGACTACCTTAGCATATGTCATCGATATCAGATGGTGATCTTCCAACACTCCCCCACCACCACCAATCAGATGTGCCAATCTGGTGCCAAAACTAGAAAGTGGAAGAATCTAGAAGCAGACAACTACAGACACTGATGCCAAGTCAGACAGCCTTAGTTATAGACATCACCATTTCAAGTAAACTAAAGTAAAGGAGAGTTTCTTCAATCAATTGCAAATGTCTATTGAAAATTATTATTTTTTTACTAACATCAGTTATTTTTACCGACCCCTAATAAAATGTTAATACATTTTGTTGAAGAAGACATAATAGACTTGTACTGTCATGGAACGGCTGCTGATAATCCATTATTCTTAAACTAAGTAATTATATCTTGTTCAGTAACCGTTCCACAGTTCATTTGTTACAGTCTCTAATAGATGAGTATGTGCAAAGGTTTATAAAATTTTGCAAATTCCCCTCAAAGCAGAAAAACTCCAGCTAATATAGTCATATAATTTTATTTTTTATAGAAGCTTGTAGCCAAGCCTTATATATTTGTGGTTGTAAAGAAGTTGCTGTTTGAAGTGGGAAACTGGCAGCCATTTGAGTCAGTAGCAAAATAGCAATTGCTTAATGTATTATTATAAAGCAATACATTAAATTTGAAGTAGATCAATCCAATATAAAGTCGAGAAGTATATGGATATATATGCCAATTTCCAGGGGTTTGTATACTTATTCCAAGGACAATTGGAGTAACATCGGTTTGAACTGATTTGCTTTGGACTGAAACAGAGGGGGTCATTTACTAAGGGACCGAATCACGTTTTTACGTCGGGTTTCCCGAAAATTACCGATTTGTGTCGAATTGCCCCGGGTTTTTGGTGCACGCGATAGGATTGTGGCACATCGGCACCGGCATGCATGCAACAGAAATCGGGGGCGTGGCCATCGGAAAACCCGACGGATTCGGAAAAACTGCTGAATTTTTTTAAAAAAATGTCTCGCTTGACACCCGCTTACCTGCACACAGCAACGGATGGTGAACTCCAGTGAACTCCGACAGACTTCAGCACAGCAGCGACACCTGATGGACATCGGGCGCATCTTAGTGAATCGCCGGAAGACCTAAATCCTCGACAGAGAACCCGCTGCTGGATCGCGAATGGACCGGGTAAGTAAATCTGCCCCATTATCTTTTGAAAAATTTTACTAAGCCTCAGTGAAGCAAATCTTGAATGGTTCAATTATCTCTACCCTCAACCATAACAAACTACCAATCCAAAACAAGCAAGATTGACCCAGGAAGTACCAGATAAAACCAATCCACCAGGCAAATCCACAGGTAAATCCAGCAAACAAGCCAAAGGTGAAAGCTAGGTAAATAATAGCTCAAATGTTAAAGAAAAATAGCTAGTCTTGTACTAAATAGTAGCCAGCAACATATATCAGGCCCGGCGTCAGCACCCGGCTGACCCGGGCAAGTGCCGGGGCCCCAGAGCTCCAAAGGGGCCCACCACGATCTATTTCTTGCTCGCAGGCCGGTCCCACGGACCGGGCTGGTGGGCGGAGGCGTATTGTGACGAATCCCCCTGCCCTGCCCTACCCTACCCACCCCACATGTGGTCCGCCCCGCCCTGCAAAACCCACCTCTCCTGTGACGCGGCACGGCACGTCCCGTGTCAGGCCCGGCCTTCGCGCCTTGCATCCTGCCCGGCCTGCGTGCTTTCCATCTGGCCGGCCTGCACACCTCGCATCCGGCAAGCCTGTACAAGTTGCGTCCGGCCTGGCCCGTCTGTGCGCCTCAGAGGGCTGTCCACCTTCTCATATGTGGTCTCCTTCCTGACCCTGCCACCACGTTCCAAACGAGCAAAATCCAGCTGGGGTAAGTATAATTGCTACATATGTAAATGCATGTATATGTGTTTTTTTATATACGTGCTGTATATGTGTTTTTTTATGTATATATGCTGTATATTTGTGCTTATGTGTTGTGTATATACTGGATGTGTGTGTGTATATATATATATATATATATATATATATATATATATATATATATATATATGCTGTATATCTGTGTGTATCTTCTTTATACTGGATGTGTGTGTGTATATATGCTGTATATCTGTGTGTATCTTCTTTATACTGGATGTGTGTGTGTATATATGCTGTATGTCTGTGCGTATGTGTTGTATATACTGGATGCATGTGTATATCTGTGCGTATGTGCTGTGTGTATATATTGGATGTGTATGTATATATGCTGTATATATTGGATGCGTGTGTATGTTGTATATATTGGATGTGTGTGTACATATGCTGTACATACTGGTTGCATGTGTGTATACATGCTGTATTTCTGTGTGTATGTTGTATGAGTGTAAAAATGATTGTGATTATGTAAAAACATGCATGTGTTTTTAAGGAAATGGTCTGCTATGAAGCCCATTATGCTCCTGATCAGAAAATTTTATTTCATCAGCTACAGCATCCTTGTTGCCGATGTAATTAAAATATAATTGTCTCTTGCTGTGTCTGAGCTCAGGTGGCAGGGTCATGCCGCCACATGAGTTCACTGTTAAGGGGCCCGCTGAGGTTCAATCGCCCAGGGGCCCACTGAAACCTGGAGCCGGCCCTGTCAAGGTAAAACTTAAATATAAATAAATATAATAATTAGAAGAAGCAGGACCCAGGCAATTATGTGTGGCATAGTTTGGGATTATGAACCTTCCTTTTCATCTTCCATACCTTCGAGATCCCATAAAACATATATTAGATACCATGAGACTACAGTAACTCTCTACTAATTGGTCTTGCGCTCACTAAATTCTCTCCTCTACAATCAATTCTTAATGCAGCAGCCATTTTTCAGACTTATCTTTCAGACCAAACGCTATTTAGATGCCTCCTGGCACTGGTTGCCCTTCTCCTTTTCGAATACAGCCTAAATAATCACCCTCATCCACAAAGCTCTGCACAATGCTGCTTCTCCCTATCACTCCTATCTCATCCCAGTCTATTGCCCAACCCATGCTCTTCCAGTGATCTTGGATTATTCTATTCTTTATTTTGAACCTCTCACTCATGTCTCGAGGACTTCTACCGAGCTGCATCAATTCTCTACCCTAAACTAATACCAAGCTTCAAACATAGTCTTAAGGCAAGCCTATCACCTAACCTAACTGTATGAAATTTCAATTCTCTCTTTACTAACCTATCCTGTGCACTCCTGCCAGCTGTTATCCAGCAAACACCAGATACCAAGCTCCAGGCTTCTCTTCAGTCGCATTGACTTTGGACTTTGTATATAAGATGGTGGCTGATTTATTTTATTTTAATTTATTAAACTATTTATTCTGTTCCCTTATAAAGAATAGCTGGGCCATTATACAAGCTCTTATACCTCTTGTGTGACCCCCTCATCCTCATAGACCAGTGGTGGCGAACCTATGGCACGGGTGCCAGAGGCGGCACTCAGAGCCCTTTCTGTGGGCACCTGGGCCATCGCCCCAGTACACCAGACAGGACTCAAAGAATCTTCCTGCAGTTCCGAGCAACTTAAAAGATGCTGCTTCCAGTCATATTTTGATACTTACTTTGCTACTTGGGATTTTAGGAAGAGGGAGAATGTGTAGACAGGGTCGAATTATCATTGGAGGACCTTCTGCTGGCCCCTACAGGTCTACAGAGGGACACTGGAAGGAAGCTAAAATGATGCAAATTTTCCATCTTTCTACTGTGTTGCTGTCCTCAGGAGGCCAGTATGATTGTTGAAGAACAGAGAGCAGTAAGTTACTGCCTTAATTTTTGGTTGGCACCTCGCGATAAATAAGGGGGGTTTCGGGTGTCTTTTTGGCACCCGGCCGCTAAAAGGTTCGCAATCACTGTCATAGACTGTAAGCTCGAGCAGGGCCCTCACTCCTTTTGTTCCATTTGACTGTTTGTAACGTCTTATGATTTGTAAAGCATTACGGAATATGATGGTGCTATATAAATAAGGCTATGATTATTATAAGAATTGCAGAATGTATGGTATTTTATTATGCCAGTGTTGTCAAAAAATTCCCTCCCCTTGAAGAAGCCTTACGCGAAACACGCGTCGGGTTCGTGCAGTGCATGTTCAGATCTGTGGTATGGTAATTATGTCTTAGGCCAAACTGTTTTTCCGTTTGCATATGTGTATGCGCAGTTTACTGTTGTCTTTTTGTTAGCCTACCTAGTATTACTTTCTTACTCCATGCCTACCTTGCCCTTTGTGGCTATCCATTATCCACTTGCATTGTCTCTTAGTTTTTAATTGATTCCATTTTTTGTGCTGTCTTATGATTGATTATGATTAATAAAGACTATATTTTTCCCATATATAGTTTATACTTTTCTTTCTTTGGTTTGCCATATGACTGTTTGTAACGTCTTATGATTTGTAAAGCATTACGGAATATGATGGTGCTATATAAATAAGGTTATGATTATTATAAGAATTGCAGCATGTATGTTTTTTTATTATGCCAGTGTACTTGTCAAAAAAATTTCCTTCTCTATAATGGCCAACGGAAGTCGGATTAACAATCTTTGTGCTTTTGAATATCTTTGACTTAGAAGAGCCTTGTTAGAAGTATATTAAAGGGGGTTTCCCACTTTGGAAAATTAATGTTATTGTTTGTATAATGAAAAATTATACAAATTTCCAATATACTTCCTATATCAATTCCTCACGGTTTTCTAGATCTCTGCTTTCTGTCCTGCTATAGGAAGCTTCTATGTTTACTTCTAGTGGACAGAAATCTGACCATGGTCACACAGGTGCACGGCTCTTTATATCACACAGCTCTGATCACTCTCTGTGATACTAACGAGCCGTGCACCTGTGTGACCATGGTCAGATTTCTATTCACTGGAAGTAAACATAGAAGCTTTCTATAGAATGACAGCAAGCAGAGATCTAGAAAGCTGTGAATAATTGATATAAAAAGTATTTTGGAAAATTGTATAATTTTTCATCATATAAACAATTACCTTAATTTGCCGAAGTGGAAATACCCCTTTAAGAAATTACCAGACCAAGTGCATCCCAAATGAAAACAAAGTTGTTGTGTCTGGTATTTTGAGATGTTTAAGGAAAATTCGAAATCCCAAGATGTAGTCACATCCTCAGAAACATTTCCCAATTGTCCATTAATTTACATTATTCACATATAAAGAATCAGTGAGAAAATGTCTTTGTATCTTGATTTTTTATTTCCGACCACACAGCTGTTTGTACTTTGCTTTTCCGGGGATATTATACTTCAAGGACATAAGTTTATCAGTGTCTTTAAGGTGAAAATACTCCTGGGAATACATTTGTGAAATATTCTCCCACGCAGACACACACATATGCTTGTACTTATATACTTATCTTAAATGTACTAAGCATCTGAGCACTTATGCCTCATACATAAACCGAGCAGATGACTTTTAACTTTTCCTTATTTTATTATAAAACAAAATAGATGAATCTTTTAGAATATGGCTCGGCATTATAATAAAAAGAGTAGACACACAGAGAACACATTACATTATATAATGTACTCTAAATAGTACAATTTAGAAAGAAAAACTTGCTAAACTGAAAGTTTATATGACAGAACAATTGGAAGAAACTACTCAAAAGTATCTTGGGTTATTTTATATAAAAATGCTTTTAAAATAGCATTTAGAGGGAGTTGTGTGAACCATAAAGAATTTCCTAACCCAATAGGCAAGGGAAAAATTCCAAAAGACTTATGCCAAATGACCGATAGCAGGGAAATTATTTCTTCCCAACTCTAAGGCTATATTCACACTGCCGTTGACCGCCCGTACCGTACCGTAGCGGGCAACGGCAGTGTACGGGGAGAGGAGGAGGAGGTGAGCGCAGCTCACCCCCGCCCCTCTCCATAGGAATT
Organism: Engystomops pustulosus; assembly: GCF_040894005.1. Classification (NCBI taxonomy): domain Eukaryota; kingdom Metazoa; phylum Chordata; class Amphibia; order Anura; family Leptodactylidae; genus Engystomops; species Engystomops pustulosus. The sequence goes on along the minus strand of NC_092421.1, from coordinate 13,819,454 downwards.
AATGGCGCACGGCGCCGTACTACGGATAAAGATAGGACAGGTCCCCGTAGGGCGCCGTGCGCCCATTGACGTCTATGGAGGACGTATATATCGGCCGTATATACGTCGGCCGTATATATGTCCTCCATACGTCAGTGTGAATATAGCCTAAATATGTAGAAATAAACTCTGGGCTTAGAATGTGATATTTTTGCTTTCAAGAAAGGCACCAAGGACCTTGTAATGGTCCACAGACAACAGAACTAAAAGTCTCTACGTGAAGAGTCCGGAGGGAGGAGTCTATGGACCAGTGGACCCTCTGGACCACCGCGGGAGATGGAGAGAGTACTTAGCCGCGACCCGGGACCGGAGTCTAATTGGCATCTGGTCTTCACCAAAGCCCGCCGCAAAGCGGGATGGTCTTGCTGCGGCAGGGTGCCACCAGGTCGTTACACAGGTGCGACTAGCCCGCGGTGGCAGCCAGGGATGACAGGGATGTAGGACACAGTCCGAGCCTGGGATGACAGCTGGAATGCGGCTTGGCAGGATGAGCCAGAACTCACGGCAGGCAAGCAGGCAGAAGCTGGCACAGGACCCAGGCAGAGAGGAATGGAGAGGTCCTTGGAGGAGAGCTGTTGGCTTGGAGGCGTCTGGTAATGCTGGGAACACAGGAGCCACCATGAGCATCTGGGAATGCTGGAGACAGGAAACACGGAGGCATCTGGAAACACTGGAGTAACACAGGGAACACGGAGGCGTCTGGAAACGCTGAAAGACATACAGGAAACACGGAGGCATCTGGAAACGCTGAGGGGCAATCACTTCAACAGGAACCGCTGGGGGAAGCGAGGTATGGAAACCTTGGAAGTTCCATGAAGAATGCTGAAGATCCGCCCAGGAAGGAAGGGAGGTGCCAGAATGAAAGGGTGAGGCCGGATTAATGAGCTCCAATCAGGAGGACACTGGCCCTTTAAGGCTAGGAGAGCCACCGGGGGCGTGCCCTAGAGAGCGGGGACGTGCGCGGCCTGGAGGCAGAATGCAGCCTAGTCGGGAAGCAGGAGTGCTGGAGAGGTAAGTCCGGGGGTGTCGCACCACATGGAATGGCACCGGTGTGCCCGCAATGTTTACTGAGGATTGCGGGCTGCGGCAGTGACAGCCCTACTTTTACGTTTGTTTATTTTTTTACAAAAGTTTAAAGGAAATCTACCATTTGTTTTCATGTGTTGTAAACATAACATACCTTGAGGATGCTGTAGCCACACTGATGCAGAAACATATCTTGTTTGTCTGGTGAATTGAGTGGTTATGCTGAAAAAACTATTATAAAACTTATGATAATGTAGCTCTGGCACTCCTGTGGCTGCCCCAGTGCTTCTCCTCTTCCCTTAATTATGAACTGCTCCAGACAATGATGTAATCACTGTGTTGTCCCTGACAGGCATAAGTAATCAATCTTTGTACCATGCCCAGTTGCTATATATGAGTCATCCAGCTCAGGTTGATTAGTCCTATGTGGACAGTTCAGGAAGTTCCATATAACCCAGCAACCCAGCTTTCCCAAGATCCTGAATTTTATAATTGTTTTTTGAGAAAAAACACTTAGATCAGGGATTAAACAAGATATGTTTCTGCATCAGTGTAGCTACAGCATTCTCAAGGTATGTTTGGTTCATAATGCATAAAAACAAATGATAGATTTGCTTTAAATTGTCCAATATTTTCTGCTTCCACTTTATACTTGTGTCCCACTTCTTGTTGATTCTTCACCAAAAAATTTAAATTTTATATGTTTATTTTTGAATCTTGAAATGTGGCAAAAGGACTAAAGGAAGCCAAATACCTTAGGAAGGCACTGTGGGAACCTCATGTAACTTTTGCTTTCATTTTACTAATCTCCACTGTTTTCTCCTCCCGTTTATGTAATCCCTCACCACTGGATACCATCAGGTACTGGCCACCAACAGGTTACTCTGAAGACTGATGCACTCTGGATTCTGTATACATAGATAGTGACTGGTGAATGGTTCATTCAGTGTTAGGCCCGTTCCACACTTGTGAGTGTGATCCGATGAATTTGCATCACACTTGCAACGCATGCTGCCCGGATCTCCCGGCCTGAACGCTGCAAACAGGAACGGAACTGACATGCTGAGTTCAGCCCCCGGTTTTACAGGCTTTAAAATTATGCAAATGAGCTTGAGAGGCTTCTGGCTCCATTACCACCTATGGAGTCTGAAGCCCCGCAGGCTCATTTGCATAATTTTAAAAGCCTTTATTTGCAAAAACAAGGGAATAAGAAGCTAAAAGAAGAGCAGATCCTACCAGAGGGGAAAAAAAACAGTATGTCAGTGTGCTTGGTTTACAACCTTTTATCCTGGTGGTGGATTTCCTTTAAAAGTACTCCGGAATATGTTAAATTTATATAAATAAGTATTTATTATTATTATTATTGTCGTGGTATCATTGGCATTCTGATGGAGGCATTTGTATGACAGTTACACAATCATAGACTGTAAGCTCTTGGGAGCAGTGTCCTCACTCCTATTGTTTCGTATGACTGTTGTTACTCTGTTATGTCTTATTTTATTTGTATATGTTGCCCAGAATTTTATGGTGTTCTATAAATAAAGATAATATTACTTTAATGAGTGCTATAATCCAGGGCAGGAAGCTGAACCAATGTCTCAGCAAAGGAATCCAGAAAACTTCCAAATGAGTGTCAGAAGTAACTAAGGGGAAAATGAATATTAACTATATCTTGGCAATATCAATGTTGTCTCCGATTTCCGTAAAGATTATGTGACAGATTTTTTTTTTCATATACTTGATTATAGAATAATAGAGACACAGCTAAATACAGAAGCAGTGGATGTCTTTTTTTCTTCTACCCTTACATATCCTCCATACTGTATGTAGCCGATAAATATGTTGTAAAGAGCAATAAGTCATTTTTTATTTATATTTAAATGTAAAAAGATATTGGGGGGGGGGGGGGCAGTTTCTGTGGTGCACGGTTTAGACCAGCTAAAGGCAGGTTTAAAAGTGGAACTCCACAATCCAGATTCATTATCACAATAACGCAGCACAAGACTAATGGTGCCCATCTGTCCACTGTCGGAGCCTGAGACTTTAACCCCTTAAGGACCAGGCCCTTTTTCGTTTTATTTTTGACTCCCCACCATCAAAAATCTATAACTTTTTTAATTTTCCATGTAAAGAGCTGTGTATGGGCTTGTTTTCTGCGTAACAAATTGCACTTGTATTTTCAAAATGGCAAAAACATGCAATTTACGACTTTGGGCGCTATTTTCCATGAAAATCTGTTATTATATTTTGATGGATTGGGCATTTTTTCAGACGTGGCATTTCGCTTCTCGCATCTTGAGGTGTTGATCCTGTTGCCCCCTTGTCTGGGTGCTTTGACATGTTCGAGGACTTCAACTATTGAGTTCTGTGCTTGTTTAAAGTGAAATGGGAGCAGCAGCAATAATTTATTAAATCTTATGTCAGATTTATGTTTTGATATCCGGTCTCGAATATGTTGGATAGATTCCCCAACATATACCAAACCGCAAGGGCATTTGATCGCATATACAACATATGAGGAATTGTAGGTGAAATATCCCCTGATGTTGTAGGTTTTGCCTGTTCTGGGATGGGGAATTATTGAGACAGAACTAATCAACCTGAGCTGGATCACTCATACACAGCAGCTGGGGGATGGTGCAGCAATTGATTATTCTGCCTGACAGGAAGAACACTGTGATTACATCATCCTCTGGTGCAGTGAATAACTAATGTGAAAGGAAAAGCGCTGAGCCCAGGCACAGAAGCCACAGAGCTTCATTATCATAATGTTATAATTGTTTTTTCAGGAAAAAAAACAAAGCACATGGATTAAACAAGATATGTTGCATGAGTGTAGCTACAACATTCTCAAGGTATGTTTGGTTCATATGGCATTAAATCAAATTGTAGGTTTCCCTTAATATGACTATCACTCTTATGTAATTTTGGTCTATTGCCAATGTTTGAATAAGTGCTGTAGATCTCCATACACTTCACCCATGTTATTGTGATTCATTATTATGCTACTTTTGTCACACATTGGGGCAGATTTATCAAGCTGTCTGAAAGTCAGAATATTCCTAGTTGCCCATGGCAGCCAATTACATCTCAGCTTTCATTTTACCAGTGCTCATAAACATTTTAAAGGGGATCTGTGCTTGAACTAGAAATATTCTGACTTTCAGACAGCTTGATCAATCTGCCCCATTGTATTTTTATCTATGCAATATATTCACATATGTACCAATTGTGATTTTGGTTTGTACGTTTGATCTTTTCTTATCTTTGCATTTTACATATTAATAAAGATTTCCTATATTTAACAGTTTAAACAGCCAGTTACTATTCATCATTACAACATGTATGGAACATAATCATCTCTAAAATTTTTATTTCTAATATAATTATTTTTTTAAATCCCCCCCCCCCCCCATTGTGGCCGTGTGATTATGATTGTATAAGGAATTGACTAATATGTTTGAAAAAGAGACATCACTTCTCATACTCTTTTTTTCAATTTGCCCAGAAACATCAAATAACACTGTTTTGTTAGGCAGTAAAACTATATGAAACGTGAATAATTCACAAGGTATGTGAGACCATAGTGTTATGAATTTACAATGAAGCCTTCTATCACCAGAAATATACACTGGGAAAATAAAAAAAAAGAGTAGAAAATAAACATTGTCTCAATACAGGCGGATCTAAGGGAGTTATCAATTTCCGGAATACGGTATATAGCCGGCAGTGATTTACTGCACAGTTCTATGTTTTTCTAAACCACAATTAATAACAACATTGTAATTTACATTGCTACAATTTGGAAATAGTACAAGAATGAAAGTCTCGAAAGATTCTATTGTTGCTTGCAAGAAATTGGTGAATGTGTAAACGTATACAATGGCTTTAGTATGAAGTACATCTTCTTTTCTGAAGAATATACACATTTTTTAAAAATCTATCTTTCCTCACGCCTCTAGCTGTAAGATTACGCCTGTAATGATCTCCCAATCACATAGTTGTCTATGCCCTGAAGACTTATATTTTGATGCACATTTTATTCTAGTTTTTATCTTTTGAATTCTATCTATTTAAAGGTAAGAAAAGTCAATGGATGACAATGGCTTAAATGGACCTATATGTTGGTCCAATCCCACAGGATGAATACATTCTACAGGAGGGGAGTCCTTGCATCGTACAGGAAAATTATACAAGGACTCCCTGTCTTGAAGCTGAACTGCAACGCTGGTTGTGTAGACATTCTCGGATTATGCTGCAGTTTGGTCGGCAGATGAGTGATTGTCATTTTCTTTATATGCATCATCATATATGGAGAGCTGTCAGACGCTAATAGGACCAACCTCTACAGTCAGCTACTGCCTCTAATCATAGAAAAAGAAAAGATATGAAAATAATCTGCCCAGGTCCTGCTCTATAACATGTTTCCTGCCTATAGGACACTATGTGCAATCTGATAAGCTACTCCTGCTCTATAACATACTACCTGCAGATAGGACACTTTGTAAAATCTGCTCAGTTCCTCCTTTATAACATGGTTTCTGTAGAGAGGACGCTATGTGCAATCTGATTAGCTACTCATACTCTGGAATATACTCCCTGCAGATAGAACACTTTATACATTGGGGCCCATTTACTAAGGGCCCGTCGGATGCATTTCCGTCGAGTTTCCCGAATATTTCCGATTTGCCCTGAATTAACACTTCTAATAAACATACCCCTGTATTCATACTGCCGAGTAGCTCTCAGCAGTGTGAAAGGTTTAACTACGTTAAAACCCTGCGTTATATTTCCTTTAAAGTAAATCTACCATCAAAACCAAGCATGGATAAACCAGGGGCACTTACTCGTAGATCCAGGCACCGTGACTGCGGTAATCTTCTTATATTTGTTATCCATGGCTTCCTTACTTCTAAAATTAACTTTTAAAATTATGCTAATGATTTTCTTTAGGGTTGTTTCAGAAGCCCTATGTGCTCTGGCTTCACAGGCTGTTATTACACTGTAGCAGCACATCTTAGTCACAGAGTGGGAGGGGGAAGTGCTTCTACATTAATTTTTTGTAACAGCCTGCTAAGCTACAGCATGGAGAAGCTCTGATAACATGCCCATAACCTTTGTGGCTTATTAGCATAATTTTTGATGTTGATTTTAGAAGGAAAGAGGCAATGGATATAGGAAGATTACAACATGGGGCCACATGTATCACTTTTGTGCGCCTAAGTGTAGTAGTTGCGCCAGAATTATCACAAGCTACAACCATCTGTGATAAGATAATTTCCTGCCTCTTATTAATCACTTTACTTTAACACAGTTTAGTCGCAATTTTGGCGCAGTTTCGGTGCAATGTTAGATTCGGGCAGTTACATGTGATCCTGCTACAAGCTCCTCTCTGCTTCTCCCACAGCGCAGAATGAAGATAACACTCACAGCAGCACCCAGGTGTGTGACACCCTGCACCCAGTGACCTCCTCAGCAGTGGCTTCTCCTGGAGGGGATCCCCCAGTGCTGGTCTCCTGCTGCACCCCTGTAATTCTGCACAGTATCCCCCTTAGACACCAGTGTAATCATCCTGCTACACGGGGGACACTTCTCTGTAGTATCTGCAAAATTCTGCAAACTTCTCTCATGTCCTGCTCTGAGCTGATTGTTCAGATTGTTTTGTAAATAGAAGGTGATGAACTGTAAATAGAGTAGCTCCAGTCTGCAGTGTATGTAGTGTGTGTATTATCTGTACTAGTGTCTGCAGTGTACATAGTGTGTGTTTTATCTGTACTAGTGTCTGCAGTGTATGTAGTGTGTGTATTATCTGTACTATTGTCTGCAGTGTATGTAGTGTGTGTATTATCTGTACTATTGTCTGCAGTGCATGTAGTGTGTGTATTATCTGTACTAGTGTCTGCAGTGTATGTAGTGTGTATTATCTGTAATAGTGTCTGCAGTGTATGTAGTGTGTGTATTATCTGTACTAGTGTCTGCAGTGTATGTAGTGTGTATTATCTGTACTAGTGTCTGCAGTGTATGTAATGTCTGTATTATCTGTACTAGTGTCTGCAGTGTATGTAGTGTCTGTATTATCTGTACTAGTGTCTGCAGTGTATGTAGTGTCTGTATTATCTGTACTAGTGTCTGCAGTGTATGTAATGTCTGTATTATCTGTACTAGTGTCTGCAGTGTATGTAATGTCTGTATTATCTGTACTAGTGTCTGCAGTGTATGTAGTGTGTGTATTATCTGTACTAGTGTCTGCAGTGTATGTAGTGTGTGTATTATCTGTACTAGTGTCTGCAGTGTATGTAGTGTGTGTATTATCTGTACTAGTGTCTGCAGTGTATGTAGTGTGTGTATTATCTGTACTAGTATCTGCAGTGTATGTAGTGTGTGTATTATCTGTACTAGTGTCTGCAGTGTATGTAGTGTGTATTATCTGTAATAGTGTCTGCAGTGTATGTAGTGTGTGTATTATCTGTACTAGTGTCTGCAGTGTATGTAGTGTGTGTATTATCTGTACTAGTGTCTGCAGTGTATGTAGTGTGTGTATTATCTGTACTAGTGTCTGCAGTGTATGTAGTGTGTGTATTATCTGTACTAGTGTCTGCAGTGTATGTAGTGTGTATTATCTGTAATAGTGTCTGCAGTGTATGTAGTGTGTGTATTATCTGTACTAGTGTCTGCAGTGTATGTAGTGTGTGTATTATCTGTACTAGTGTCTGCAGTTTATGTAGTGTGTATTATCTGCAATAGTGTCTGCAGTGTATGTAGTGTGTGTATTATCTGTACTAGTGTCTGCAGTGTATGTAGTGTGTATTATCTGTACTAGTGTCTGCAGTGTATGTAATGTCTGTATTATCTGTACTAGTGTCTGCAGTGTATGTAGTTTGTGTATTATCTGTGCTAGTGTCTGCAGTGTATGTAGTGTGTGTATTATCTGTACTAGTGTCTGCAGTGTATGTAGTGTGTGTATTATCTGTACTAGTGTCTGCAGTGTATGTTCTGTGTGTATTATCTGTTCTAGTGTCTGCAGTGTATGTTCTGTGTGTATTATCTGTACTAGTGTCTGTAGTGTATGTAATATCTGTATTATCTGTACTAGTGTCTGCAGTGTGTGTAATGTCTGTATTATCTGTACTAGTGTCTGTAGTGTATGTAATATCTGTATTATCTGTACTAGTGTCTGCAGTGTATGTAATGTCTGTATTATCTGTACTAGTGCCTGCAGTGTATGTAATGTCTGTATAATCTGTACTAGTGTCTGCAGTGTATGTAATGTCTGTATTATCTGTACTAGTGCCTGTAGTGTTTGTAATGTCTGTATAATCTGCACTAGTGTCTGCAGTGTATGTAGTGTGTATATTATCTGTACTAGTGTCTGCAGTGTATGTAATGTCTGTATTATCTGTACTAGTGTCTGCAGTGTATGTAGTGTGTGTATTATCTGTACTAGTGTCTGCACTGTATGTAGTGTATGTAATGTCTGTATTATCTGTACTAGTGCCTGCAGTGTATGTAATGTCTGTATTATCTGCACTAGTTTCTGCAGTGTATGTAGTGTGTATATTATCTGTACTAGTGTCTGCAGTGTATGTAATGTCTGTATTATCTGTACTAGTGCCTGCAGTGTATGTAATGTCTGTATAATCTGCACTAGTGTCTGCAGTGTATGTAGTGTGTATATTATCTGTACTAGTGTCTGCAGTGTATGTAATGTCTGTATTATCTGTACTAGTGTCTGCAGTGTATGTAATGTCTGTATTATCTGTACTAGTGGCTGCAGTGTATGTAGTGTGTGTATTATCTGTACTAGTATCTGCAGTGTATGTAATGTCTGTATTATCTGTACTAGTGTCTGCAGTGTATGTAGTGTATGTAATGTCTGTATTATCTGTACTAGTGCCTGCAGTGTATGTAATGTCTGTATTATCTGTACTAGTGCCTGCAGTGTATGTAATGTCTGTATTATCTGCACTAGTGTCTGCAGTGTATGTAGTGTGTATTATCTGTACTAGTGCCTGCAGTGTATGTAATGTCTGTATTATCTGCACTAGTGTCTGCAGTGTATGTAGTGTGTGTATTATCTGTACTAGTGTCTGCAATGTATGTAATGTCTGTATTATCTGTACTAGTGTCTGCAGTGTATGTAATGTCTGTATTATCTGTACTAGTGTCTGCAGTGTATGTAATGTCTGTATTATCTGTACTAGTGTCTGCAGTGTATGTAGTCTCTGTATTATCTGTACTGGTGTCTGCTGAGCTCTACTGCTGGGGATGAGCTGCTCTGCACAGGAGCTCAGTGCTTACTTCTTAGTTAACGCCAACTTCGGGCTGGAGTTTTTGCGGCTGAATGAAAAGTCGTAAGTGATGAATATTATTAAGCACAACAAAACATCTGCATTGGTAGGATAAATGAGGGAAACCTGGTTATTTTTGCTGCATGGCTAGTTTGGCATTTAATCGCAATAATGGCACAAAAACGGTGCGCAAGTATGATAAAGCGCAAAAATAACAGAAAAAACGAGTGATACATGTGGCCCATGGTGTCTGGATCTGTGAGTAAGTGTCCCTGATTTATTATTTTTGATTTTCTAAGAGTTTTATATGAGGTTACAGTATTGATTTTGCTCACTGAGAAATTTTGTACAGCCAAGCAGGATACACAATTGACCCGGAACACTATGCTATGGGCATGACATGCTTTTTTTTTAGTACACTTACCAGAATGGCGCACTATACAGCCACCATAGTGCCCCATTGTACTCAATGTCAATAGAGCATAGTGTTGGCTGCATGTGAAATGATTATTACATCTGTTCTGGGAAAATAGCATTGAAAGGATATGGAAAATTTATACCCACATATGAAATGGTTTATTTTTGAAAAAAAATCCTCTAAGCTTATAAGTCATACAATTTTACAAATTTGCATAGGGAACGAGCGGGGGGAATAGATAGGAGATATGAATGAGCCTTGAATGTCAGAGATTACCATCATGAGAAGGCTGTAATTATTATTATTGCATTATATATTATTTTTGATGAATTTATATTTCCTTTTTTTTTTCTATTTAATTACTATCTAAAACTCTGGCATATAATTAGGGACAGATTCTTACCATAGCAACCTACGAGAGATTTACAATGGCATAATAGAGAAAAGAGATGATGCTATTTTAATGTGGAGAAGGAAACTGTAGAATACAAGCGCCGCAAATAAATTCACTCTCTAGGTAATTAGCTGAAGCCTCCGTTTATCATATTTATGGAAAGAACGCTGTCATCCAGTCTCTAATGTTTTTTCAATATCTAAAATAATTATTTTCTTCATGACGAATACACGCAATTCAACGATATACTTCATCCAGAATCGCAAGCCTCCAACTGTTTTTCAATTACTTTTTATGTGGTATTTGCTAAATTTATCTAATCGTACAACAGAACGACGACTAAATCAGAGCCTAATAAACATACAATTAGTGTTGTATAAAGGCCCATAAAAAATAACAAATTTGTCTCATATCACATTTATGCTGTCACCAAAAGCTGTAGAGGACAAAGATCTCTGCAGACAGTGATTACAGCCTGTGATACATTTTAGGGGCAGCACGGTGGATCAGTGGTTAGCACTTCAGCCTTGCAGTGCTGGGGTCCAGGGTTCAAGTCCCATCAAGGTCAAAATCTGAAAAGAGTTTGTATGTTCTCTCCATGTTTGCATGGTTTTCCGTTGGGTCCTCCAGTTTCCTCCCACACTCCAAAACATACTGGTAGGTTGATTAGATTGTGAACCCCATGGGGACAGGGACTGATTTGGCAAGCTCTGTGTGGCGTTGCGGAATCTGTGGGTGCTATATAAATAAAGACATTATTATTACAGGTGGTCCCCTACTTAAGAACACCCGACTTACAGACAACTCCTAGTTACAAACAATTCTCTGGATGTTGGTAATTTACTGTACTTTTGCCCAGGGCTGGTTGTAGACAAAGTGGGGCCGCAAAATAAAACTATTTTGTGACCAGTCACAGTCAGTAAGAGGCTCCCTTTAGTATGGTAAAAAAACTGTAATATGGGAGAATTTTATAGGAGATAGATGATAGGGAGATGGGCAGCATGGTGGCTCAGTGGTTGGCATGTGTGTTAACATGTATGTAACCATTTTGTTGACATACATATTTTGTAAACACACACAATTGACAACAATAACAGCAATGTGATTAGGCAAATCTCCTCTCCTCAACTGTTGTGATGCGTTAACACAAACAAAATGCAACATGTGAACGCAGTCTTATGTGTCAGGTAAGATGTGAACTTAAATGTGACGTAATATGCGTGGTACTATGATAACCACCATATACAGGAGCCATTGTCTGCTGGGGCAATAAGCAACCAACTACAGGTCAGCTTCTATTTTGCCGCAGGTCATTTATATGAGCTCTGAGCTATGATTGTTTACTATAGGCAATGAGTATAATACAGCTTATATGTGAGGTAGAGTGAGTGACAGAGAGACTGGCGGGGAGAGTGAGTGACAGAGAGACTGGCGGGGAGAGTGAGTGACAGAGAGACAGGTGGGGAGAGTGAGTGACAGAGAGACAGGCGGAGAGAGTGCGTGACAGAGAGACAGGCGGAGAGAGTGAGTGACAGAGACAGGTGGGGAGAGTGAGTGACAGAGACAAGCGGGAAGTGTGAGTGACAGAGAGACAGGCGGGGAGTGTGAGGGAGTGACAGAGAGACAGGCGGGAAGTGTGAGTGGGTGACAGAGAGACAACCGGGGAGTATGAGTGGGTGACAGAGAGACAGGCGGGGAGAGTGAGTGAGAGACAGGCGGGGAGTGTGAGTGGGTGACAAAGAGACAGGCGGGAAGTGTGAGTATGTGACAGAGACAGGCGGGGAGTATGAGTGAGTGACAGAGAGACAGCCGGGAGTGTGAATGAGTCACAGAGACAGGTGGGGAGTATGAGTGAGAAATAGATGCATAGATAGATAGATATTTTTTGGTAACCAATTATTTTGTTATAACTAAGTGCAGTTATTTACTATCCCGGGCTATGCCGGGATCTACAGCTCGTATATTATAAAGGAGAGAGTTAGAGAAATAAAATCAAGCTGTGCCAAAATCTGTGCAAGAGTTGGATTTAATTAAGGTATTAAAAAATCCTCTTAAAATGTAAAGATTTTTCGGATATTTAGTGCCTTCACCCTTCACATATTCTATTTTTCTTGATTATTGTAGCTAACACTTTTCTAAGTAGTCACATTTATTTCTGCATTTTTTAGAGCTGTTATTTATGGCCATATGGTGTGAACTGAATAAAGGATATGGTTTGTGTAGAATAGGTTTACAAAATCCCCACAATGCTTTTGATTATATATACTAAGTTTTTTTACTTTATTGAATAACTCAGTATATTATGGTCACTGGTGACTGAATGTTTCTAGGCCTGCAAATTTGATATAGTATATACTCAAAGCAACCAATTCAAGCAGAAGAGATTTGAGATGTTAGACAAAAATCAATAAATGGTTCATAAAATCCCAAGCTTTTTTTCATGAAAATTTACAAAGCACTTGCACATTTTATGACTGGCAATTTTTGCAAAACACAAGCAGAACATATATATATATTTCTAAAGGCAACCAAGCAGTCAGGAATAATGGAGCAGCTGACTGTTTTTTACTTTGTGCTCTTATAAAACTAGCTGCCATCTGAGATTCTCAATGGACTGGCGAAATTGCAGGCTATGTTCTCATGGCATTGTTTTAATAGACAGAATATATTTAATGGGGCTCATTTACTAAGGGTCCAAATGCCGAATTGCCCCAGGTTTTTGGTGCACGCGATCGGATTTTGGCGCATCGGCGCCGGCTTGCATGCGACAAAAATCGGGGGGCATGGCCGTCGGACAACCCGACTGATTCGGACAAGCTGTGGAATTTAAAAAAGGATTTGTGTCGCATGATCAGCACTCACATGCACTGGGAAGAAGAAGGTGAACTCCGGCGGACCTGAGCAGGAAAGCGACACATGCAGGAACTGGGGCGCACGATCTTAGTGAATCGCGCCGGACCCGAATCCTCATCGGACAACGCACCGCTGGATCGGGACAGGACCGGTTAAGTAAATCTGCCCCAATGTATCTATTTTGCTATAAACACAAACCATATTGAATTAATTGTAACATTTTATGTGTCTCTAAATATAGTTGTAGGGAATGAAGTACAATAGGGACAATAAGTATTTGATGCATATAGTTGAGCATCTCTCTTCAGGCAGAACCAAATGCAGGAAGATGGGGCACCAGTTATCTGCTACAAAGGAGGATCTGACAATTAATATTGGGGCACATTTACTAAAAACAATGCAAAATGTGCAGTTTGGGTGTGAGCCATTGCATGAAGAACTCACATACTAAAAAAATAGTATGGTATATTACTATTGGATTGGAAGGAGGAGCACAGAAACTGTAGGTTCACCCCTGTTAACGCACTGCCAAATTTGCAAGTTTTTTTTCAAGAATGCAGTGGTCTGTAATTTTCTTCATAGGAACACTTCAACTGTAAAAGATAGAATCGAAAAAAAAAACTGTAAAAGGAAGTAAACAAAGCAAAACACTGGGTGCTCTTTGCCTATCGCCTGTGTTTCAATAGAAACACATTTGTGATCGTGCAAAGCCCCAAAGCACAATACAAATGGAATGTGTGAATGCGGCCTTTTTTTTTTTTAGGAAGCTCCTCCTATTCTGCACTTATTACCGGTATTAATTGCACAAGTTTGCTGTATAAAAGACAACTATCCACACACTCAATCACACTCCAACCTCCCTACGATGGGCAGGACCAAAGAGCTGTTTAAAGGATATCTACCACTTAATAAAAAGTCTAAAAAGCACCACCAGTGCTTAACAACTAAACAGCTTAATCCTTCCATGTGATTATTATAAATATTACCTTTCTTCTTCATTATAAAAATTACTTTTATTACTGAAGTGCTCTGACCAGCATTACCGAAGCCCTCCAGACTCTGGCTTTAAGTACCCACAGAACCTACCTGAGGCCTTCTCCGGCCCTCCCGGCTCTTGGGCAGACTTATACATGAAACATATGCTATCTAGCCATCTATTACTGAACAGCAGACAGCAGGAGGAGGGTGCAGAGGAGACAGCGGGCAGGGAATAGGTGCTACAGGCGTAGTGAAGCTGGCATTTAGCAATTTCAGCTCTACAAAGTACTGGTGGCTAGGATGGGCTACCTGACAGTGGACAAGCTGCATAGTGAGAAGGAACAATTATTAGAAAATGGAAAAACACACCTAAATAACATTGATGGTTATGTTATATAGAATTGTTTCCCCTAAATCCCTTCCTCGTGCAATCCCTTCCCTTCCTTGGTTGAACTTGATGGACAAGTGTCTTTTTTTAACCTTATAAACTATGATACTTTGAAGTTGACTGTCAACAGTCCTCGGTTTAGGGCTTCCTGAAAGATCTAACATCATGATTAATGATTGATTGGTAAGAATGATTGGTAAGAATGATTCTGAAAGAGGTCAGGAAGACCTGGTCAAAGACTTGAAGTGAGATGGGACCAGCCAGTGCAAGCATTTCAAGCCCATCCACAGACCTGAATCCATTCAAAAAATGTTGTGTAGTGTATTTGCTTTTACCTTGCTTTTTCAGTTATTAATAATTTCCACCCATCCTCTGCTGACCTTACCTTAGGCTGCACAGTTAAGATGAAAAATCATTGTTACAGGTGCTCCTGCGACCCATGCCCTGGGTCACAGGCGCACCCATGTGCCTTCCAGTGCTCCCTCACATCGGCGGCAGGCTCACTCACCTCACCTGCTTCAACATTGTCTCCCGCAGTCCAGCATGCACGTCCGTGCCTCCTAGGGCATGCGCGTCGCCTTCTCGCGATTTAAAGTGCCAGCACACCTCTGATTGGGTCTGGTCATTCCTACCTTTTATAAATAGCTGTCCTCTTCCTGTAAACCCTGCCGGATCATTGTGTCTCGTGCCATTCAAAAAGCTTGTTCCTTATGCCCTGTGATTGGTGAATTCCCGTTGTGACTCCGGTTCGGTTCCTGACAACGTTCCTCTGCTGCCAGCCCTGACCTTCTGCACTGCCATTGACCTTGATCCCGTGCTGCCTGTCCTGACCTCCTGCCTGTCCCTGACCATGATTTTGTCTCACGATTTTGTACTTCACAAGCAAAGTGGAGCCTGTGGAGTGACCTGGCGGTAGGCAACCTGCTTTGCGTCGGGCTCTTGTGAAAACCGGGTGCCACTTAGATTCAGCTTCCAGGTGGCGGCTTACGTCATCACTCACGGTGGTACAGAGGATCCACTACCACTGAATGCTGACAATAATCTGCAGAAAACATGTATGAATAATGAAAAGGAATAATGAAAAAGTAGAAAACCTGCAACAAAATTCAAAAAGGAATATATATTTATCAAATTTCTATTGTATATTTTAATATCAAATATAACACTTAATTTGTTTTTTCAAAGAATATTCATTGCCATTAATAGCCCTAATAGTAGTAATAATAATAATAGTTTTATATGTTGTATGAGAATTGTATATCTCCGGGGTATTGCAGTGTAATAACCAGTCACTTTCATCAATTGTAACAGTTAGCTAAATGTTAATTCCACGTTATCACATTAGCATTGTATTAATTATTAAAACATTCCATATTTGCATTCTTACAGCTCTGTGGCTGTCCTACTGTGAGCTCAAGAACATTTTGTATCATTTCAGACTGTGGTTAGTCCTAGTTATATGCTTTTGCCAGCAATTATCAGAAAATTGAGATTATGATTAGAGTTCATTCAAGCAGCGTACATCTGAAAAGACTTGGTTTTTAAATGGGACACCGGTTTTAAATGGGCAATTTAAAATTTTCAAATTATGTCTACCTTCTTCAATATTATCAGATATCAATTAAATTAGCATCATTATCTCTTTTGGATATTTTCAGTTATATGCTCGACATTTCTTATAGCACTTTATATCGGTAATACTTAAGCACTGCCAAACACTTTGGGGGAGATTTATCACAACCTTTTTTCTAAATGTTAGCACAAAAAAAGTCAGAGACTTTTTTGCGCACTTTTTTGCGACTTTTCCACATTTGCATTACAACTCGTCGTGCACTGTTTTTCAATGGATTTATTGTATTTATCTTACAAAGCTAGATGTAGACTTTTTAGACTAAAGCTCAGATCCAATATAATAAAGGAAAGCTACCATTTGATTTCATGCATTATGAACCAAACATACCTTGACAATACTGTAGCTACACTGATGCAGGAACATATCTTGTTTAATCCCTGATTTAAGTGATTTTGCTAAAAAAAACAATTACAAAATTATGATAATGAAGCTGTGTTGCTTCTGTGCCTGGCTCCAGCGCTTCTCCTCTTACATTATGTATGCACTGCTTCAGAGAATGATGTAATCACTGTGTTGTGCCTGACAGGCAGAAGTAATCAACTGCTGCACCATCCCTCAGCTGCTGTGTATGATTAATCTTACGCAGGTTAATTTGTCCTGTCTGGACATTTCAGGAAGCTCTGTGCAATGTGTTTATGAATGACAGGCTGAATGCAATCCAGCTTTTACGACGTCATGAATGTTATAATAGTTTTTTCAGCAAACTCACTCAACTCAGGGATTTTGCCAGGGGCGTTGCTAGGTCAAAAGATCCGGATCTTTTGGCCGGTGCCCCGGATCTCCTCTCTCTCTCTTCACGGTCAAAGTCCTCTGGACATAGATCGTGATGAGACAGTCACAGTGTTCACTGCTTTCCCTGCAGGGCCTGTGATGATGTCACGATCACATGACCTGCAGGGGGCAGCAGTGCACGGAGCTGCAGGAGTGAGGTGAGAGGGAGAACATAGGAAGATGTATATGGGCACATAGCAGGGGGATATACACTAACCGGCCACTTTATTAGGTACACCTGTCCAACTGCTTGTTAACACTTAATTTCTAATCAGCCAATCACATGGCGGCAACTCAGTGTATTTAGGCATGTAGACATGGTCAAGACAATCTCCTGCAGTTCAAACCGAGCATCAGTATGGG
Source organism: Engystomops pustulosus (assembly GCF_040894005.1). Taxonomy (NCBI): domain Eukaryota; kingdom Metazoa; phylum Chordata; class Amphibia; order Anura; family Leptodactylidae; genus Engystomops; species Engystomops pustulosus. Next base: position 13,802,303 of record NC_092421.1, on the reverse strand, counting down.
GAAGAAAGGTGATTTGAGTGCCTTTGATCGTGGCATGGTTGTTGGTGCCAGAAGGGCTGGTCTGAGTATTTCAGAAACTGATGATCTACTGGGATTTTCACGCACAACCATCTATAGGGTTTACAGAGAATGATCCGAAAAAGAAAAAACATCCAGTGAGCGGCAGTTCTGTGGGCGGAAATGCCTTGTTGATGCCAGAGGTCAGAGGAGAATGGGCAGACTGGTTCGAGCTGATAGAAAGGCAACAGTGACTCAAATCACCACCCGTTACAACCAAGGTAGGCAGAAGAGCATCTCTGAATGCACAGTACGTCCAACTTTGAGGCAGATGGGCTACAGCAGCAGAAGACCACACCGGGTGCCACTACTTTCAGCTAAGAACAGGAAACTGAGGCTACAATTTGCACAAGCTCATCGAGTGTCGATTTCTGCTGCAACATTCGGATGGTAGGGTCAGAATTTGGCGTCAACAACATGAAAGCATGGATCCATCCTGCCTTGTATCAATGGTTCAGGCTGGTGGTGGTGGTGTCATGGTGTGGGGAATATTTTCTTGGCACTCTTTGGGCCCCTTGGTACCAATTGAGCATCGTTGCAACGCCACAGCCTACCTGAGTATTGTTGCTGACCATGTCCATCCCTTTATGACCACAATGTACCCAACATCTGATGGCTACTTTCAGCAGGATAATGCGCCATGTCATAAAGCTGGAATCATCTCAGACTGGTTTCTTGAACATGACAATGAGGTCACTGTACTCAAATGGCCTCCACAGTCACCAGATCTCAATCCAATAGAGCATCTTTGGGATGTGGTGGCACGGGAGATTCGGATCATGGATGTGCAGCCGACAAATCTGCGGCAACTGTGTGATGCCATCATGTCAATATGGACCAAAATCTCTGAGGAGCTTCCAGCACCTTGTTGTATCTATGCCACGAAGAATTGAGGCAGTTCTGAAGGCAAAAGGGGGTCCAACCCGTTACTAGCATGGTGTACCTAATAAAGTGGCCGGTGAGTGTATATGGGGCACATTACAGGGGGATCTGTGTGGGGCACATTACAGGGGGATCTGTATGGGGCACATTACAGGGGGATCTGTGTGGGGCACATTACAGGGGGATCTGTATGGGGCACATTACAGGGGGATCTGTTTGGGGCACATTACAGGGGGATCTGTATGGAGCTCCTTACAGGGGGATCTGTGTGGGGCACATTACAGGGGGATCTGTATGGGGCTCCTTACAGGGGGATCTGTATGGGGCTCCTTACAGGGGGATCTATGTGGGGCACATTACAGGGGGATCTGTGTGTGGGGCACATTACAGGGGGATCTGTGTGGGGCACATTACAGGGGGATCTGTGTGGGGCACATTACAGGGGGATCTGTGGGGGGCACATTACAGGGGGACTGTGTGTGGGGCACATTATTGGGGCACATTACAGGGGGGGATGTATGGGGCACATTACTGAGGGAGATTACAAGGGGGCTTTGTGTGATATTACTGGATGGATGTGTGGAGACATTACTGGGGGGGTGTGGGGACATTCCTTGGGGTGTGTTCACACGTGGCAGTAGGAAGAGCCTAGGTTTGATCTCACATGAGTCTCCAGTGAAATGCATTTGATGGATAACGAGCGCCTGGTGTCTTGTATTTGTTTAAATGCAATCGTGTGAGTGCAACCTTAGGGTGATGTTACACGTGGCGTTTTAAACACGTTTTTGGCCCGTTTTTAAGTAATTGACTAAAAACGCATGACTAAAACCGGACTAACAGCGGGTTCAAAACGTCACGTGTGCCACCACCCTAATAGTGAAGTGGACATGTCACCAGCAGTCACTGGATGTAACAAGTAGGGATTTCTCTGGTGTTTCTGTAGCTGTATACACCCTCAGTAAAGTTGTTATTGGCACAATCACATGTGAGGGGGTTATGTACAGGAGGGGGCATTGGGGCCCGTGCCCGGGATCTTTTTCGACCCTAGCAACGCCCCTGGATTTTACTCATAATGAATTAAATCAAATGGTAGATTTTATTTAATCATTGCAATGTATCTTAAGTTTTTTCCCCTTGTGGTACATGTGATGTGTTGCCTGTTTAGTCTCACTTTTGCAACTTTTTGTTTCGGCTTAGACATTTTAGTCTCAAATAGTAGCTATTCCAATTTACAACATCACCTACTATCAATAAGACTCCAAACAGCATTTAAAAACAGGCACTAAAGACCGTTGAAGTTTAAGCATGGATCCCCCTCACAGTTCGCAGAACACAGGCTTGGTCAGACAGCTAAGAGAGCCTACTCCTGGCTATTCTGGCTTGACATCATATTTGGTTTTAAAAAGTCTTCTTTCTGCACAGCCTCCTGTTTGAGGATTTGAGGAGTCTGATTTGGTGGCAGACAGAATAAGCATTTCATTGTGGATTCTTAGTTTCCAGCATGTTTGAAAGGATGTCAAACAAGGGGGTGCTTCAAACAAGGGGGTGCTTCAGTCCAACAAAATAGAAAATTTGAAAAAATTTAATTATGTCTCAAAAGCAAAATAGTCTTGGAATTGTTTGTAACATTTGTCTTTTTTTAATGCATAACTGAAAAAAATGACATTTATATAGCCAAAATACGTGTTTCCTTTTATTTTTGCTGATATTTTATTTTGTAAAAGTCTAAAAGTCCGGCTGGAAAAGGGCATTAATGGGGGGGGGGGGGGGTTACAGACAGTGGAACGATAGAGTTAGGAGTATTAAAATGGGGCTGCAGAAATGTTGGCATTATAAGGAAGGGGCTGTATACCTGGGCGCACTATAAGGATGGGGCATCTGAAACTGGGCTCTATAAATGGGGGCTACAGAAAAGGGAGCTCTATATGGAAGGGGTTACAGAAAAAGGGGCATGACTTACACTGTGCTGGTTATTTCTGTGAATCTGTATCCACTGGGAAAAGCTGAGATGGTAAGTGAGCTGCTGGAGTGGCTTCCTTTGTAGCTAGCTGGAGCCTTGTGTCTGTGCAGCTCTATGTGGGTGCAGAAGTCATTTATAGATTGGGGGAATATAGGACTACACAAGGAACCCCTTCACTCCTGTACAAATTCCTCCTCCAAGCCTCTGCTGTCCTGATACTAACTCTATACAGCGGTGGTCATATTAAGCATCTCACACAGCGCAGATGATACTATATAGTTTTCAGAACCAATTGATTGCTGCGTATTTCTCAAAAGATTTCCAAATACATATTAGAATCAGATTTCAGAATCAGATATTACAATTTGTTTAAAATTATTATGCAATTTGAAGCAGCAATATAGAGTTAAAGTTTTGCTCTGAAGTACAAAAAATCCTGAAAATCTTTTTTCTATACCTTCCATAAAGTATTTATCCAGGTGTGAATATAAACCAGATGACACATCATTCTGTCTTTACTACATATGAAAGCTTGTAGCAAGTTATCACTTACATGAGTAGAAGCCAGGTTTCCTTTACACAGTTGCTGGCTCCACTGTTACTTCCTTTTCTGTCACCTCTCTTGCTTCTTGTTTGCCCTTTCCTGTTTTCCTTTCTGCCATTTCCTTTTTATTTCTTTCATTATACTAAAAACAGGATTAAACCCCTTTGAAAAGCGATCTGCGTGTCATCACGTTCATATTCAAAGATCAAGAGGACTATTTTTCAAGATATTGGTGGCGCCATTTATTCAGTTGTGCCAACAACTGCCGTCACCGATACGAAATAGATTATATGACAGCTCTTTTAGGATTATGATGCCTTACCAAGGTAACAGTTTAGAATGGGACACCTATTTGGTGGAATTGAAAATTTAAAATTAAATATGGTTTTAAAAATATCAAAGACTTTGTTGAGGTAACACTGGCAACATTGTCTCCATCCATGATGGAGGCATGACAGATACGGTACATGAATTTATCAATGCTCCTTGAATTAAAATGGGACCTCATGTAGAGTACACGGTGCTTTGGAAGACTGACACACTCCCACCTGGTCAAATAAGGGATAACCAAGAGCAGGGGAGTGCCTCAGCCTACTAAATGGGGCACATTTACTAAGGGTCCGCACAACGCATTTTCGTCGGATTTCCCGACTATTTCCGATCAGCTGTGTGTGCTCTATGTGAATAGTCGCACGTATGTGTAACATCTGCTCAATTTCTGCCTTTTTGCAATGTTTTTGCACAGGAAATTCTCAGATACCACAAACATAAAATTGAGCAGGAACATCAAAATTGAGCAAAAACTTCCCCCTGTAGTAGCAATTGACCCACATAAACCACCTCCTATGTGGTGTAGTTTTGCGATTAAAAATGGAAAATTCCCAAATGATAAATGTGGTATTGCACACTCTATGGTGTATTTTTTCCCCCATTGCGTGACTTCAGAGTTGAGTTTTTTTTGTTGCTTAAAAAAACAGCAAAAATGATGTTTGCGTAAAAATTTGCGACAATTATACGCCAAGAAGCTACATAGGACTAATGATAAATCTCCCCCATAGATGCATAAAGTAGCTAGCTGGATGATAGATATGCAAGATAAGTACATACAGTAGAAGAGAGATAGATATAAGCTAGATATAAGGTTAGATAGACAGATATATAGATATGAAATAGACAAATTATTGGAGATAGATAACTAGACAGATAGATGATAGATATATAGAAAGGCGATGTCACAGGTGCTACTATGACCCATGTTTCTGGTTCGCAGGCGCACCCGTGTGCCTCCCTGCGCCCTGTGGCAGCATTCACCTTATGGACAGATGCCACCAGATACAACCCTTTACGTTCAGTTCCATATGGCCCATATAGGTACTAAAAACTGGGGCTTCTCTGTGCTGGTCGTGACATGGTCCCGTTTGGACATTTGATTAGTTCCAGCCAGCCCCGTGTACCTCAGGAGGCCTGTTATGGATGCTCTAGATCAGCGGTGGCGAACCTATGGCACGCGTGCCAGAGAGGGCACGCAGAGCCCTCACTGCTGGCACGCGCCCCATCCCCCCAACCACTGACAGGTGCGGACAGGCAATGTGTCAGTGCCGACTGAACACTGGTCGCTAAGGCAGCTGTTCTTTCTGTCCCTAAGGTACCTGCTCTCTACCAAATTTACTGCAGGCTCCGAAGCGCTGCTGTCTTCTCACAGATTAACGCACGTTACAATAATTTATGCAGGCAGCAGCACGGAGCCCGTCACAGGTCAGAGGTTGTGTGGGAGGAATCACTGACGCTGGATACTCACCCAGCGTCTGCTTTATGATTCCTTTCCACGTGCTGTCAGAACGATGTACAGATGATTTGAACTGCAGGACAGAGCTGTGGCTGTGAGAAGGTGAGCGGGTGAGCTTTCAGATCTGCTCAATCTCCTGTGTCCTGTTTGGCCATATGTGTCACTCGACCCTACAATTTGCTCTGATCTCAGTCATTCAGTGTATAAATGACTGCTGTAAACCAAGCTCAGACAGTCCTGTGTAAAACTTTACCCTGTCATACTTGATTACACAGGACTACCTCCTTATGTGTAGGAAAAAGCACCGGTCCTATGTAAGAACATAAGACTGCTGCCTCTTCCTACCAGAGTCGGACTGGCCCACCAGAGGACCGGAGAATCCTCCAGTGGGCCCCCGATACCTTCACTACGGCAGGGGCCTCCGTCCCCACAGTGGACCCCGGGATGGAGGCCCCTGAGTGATAGCTCTGGCACTCCATGCGGCCGTACGCGGCCACTCGAGTACCAGTAATATACGGCCGTTGCTGTGAATGTGCGACGCGGCCATTTTTTTTGCCGGCACGCGTCGCACTGTGACCCCTGATGCGCGGCAGCGTGATGATGCTGCCGCGCTGCTCTGCGCCTTGTTCCCGGTCGACAGGAGAAGAGACGCGGAGGACGCGGAGGACGCGGGAGCGCTGCGACAGGTAAGTGAAATTTATTATTTTTTTCTTCTAAACTAAATATATCATAGGGGATCACAGTGGTAAGGGAAAACACATAATAAGGGACTCCAAGGGGGCACTAGAAAACTATATACAATAATGGGACTGGTTACAGGAATATAAAAGGCCAATATATAGGGGAAATATATAGTATAGTAAGGGGGCACAATATGTAATGGAGGGTGGGGAGGTGGGGTATTGCACATATACATATACAGGATAGGAGTAGTAGTACTGTGCTGTGTCCATACATACAGGATAGGAGTAGTAGTACTGTGCTGTGCCCATATATACAGGATAGGAGTAGTAGTACTGTGCTGTACCCGTATATACAGGATAGGAGTAGTAGTACTGTGCTGTGCCCATATATACAGGATAGGAGTAGTAGTACTGTGCTGTACCCATATATACAGGATAGGAGTAGTAGTACTGTGCTGTACCCATATATACAGGATAGGAGTAGTAGTACTGTGCCCATATATACAGGATAGGAGTAGTAGTACTGTGCTGTACCCATATATACAGGATAGGAGTAGCAGTACTGTGCTGTGCTCATATATACAGGATAGGAGTAGTAGTACTGTGCTGTGTCCATATATACAGGATAGGAGTAGTAGTACTGTGCTGTGTCAATATATACAGGATAGGAGTAGTAGTATTGTGCTGTGTCAATATATACAGAATAGGGGTAGTAGTATTGTGCTGTGTCCATATATTCAGGATAGGAGTAGTAGTACTGTGCTGTGTCCATATATACAGGATAGGAGGAGTAGTACTGTGCTGTGCCCACATATACAGGATAGGAGGAGTAGTACTGTGCTGTGCCCATATATACAGGATAGGAGGAGTAGTACTGTGCTGTGCCCATATATACAGGATAGGAGTAATAGTACTGTGCTGTGCCCACATATACAGGATAGGAGTAGTAGTACTGTGCTATGCCCATATATACAGGATAGGAGTAGTAGTACTGTGCTGTGCCCATATATACAGGATAGGAGTAGTAGTACTGTGCTGTATCCTTATATACAGGATAGGAGTAGTAGTACTGTGCTGTGCTCATATATACAGGATAGGAGTAGTAGTACTGTGCTGTGCCCATATATACAGGATAGGAGTAGTAGTACTGTGCTGTGCCCATATATACAGGATAGGAGTAGTAGTACTGTGCTGTGCCCACATATACAGGATAGGAGTAGTAGTACTGTGCTGTACCCATATATACAGGATAGGAGTAGTAGTACTGTGCTGTACCCATATATACAGGACAGGAGTAGTAGTACTGTGCCCATATATACAGGATAGGAGTAGTAGTACTGTGCTGTGCCCATATATACAGGATAGGAGTAGTAGTACTGTGCTGTGCCCACATATACATGATAGGAGTAGTAGTACTGTGCTATGCCCATATATACAGGATAGGAGTAGTAGTACTGTGCTGTGCCCATATATACAGGATAGGAGTAGTAGTACTGTGCTGTATCCTTATATACAGGGTAGGAGTAGTAGTACTGTGCTGTGCTCATATATACAGGATAGGAGTAGTAGTACTGTGCTGTGCCCATATATACAGGATAGGAGTAGTAGTACTGTGCTGTGCCCATATATACAGGATAGGAGTAGTAGTACTGTGCTGTGCCCATATATACAGGATAGGAGTAGTAGTACTGTGCTGTGCCCACATATACAGGATAGGAGTAGTAGTACTGTGCTGTACCCATATATACAGGATAGGAGTAGTAGTACTGTGCTGTACCCATATATACAGGATAGGAGTAGTAGTACTGTGCTGTGCCCATATATACAGGATAGGAGTAGTAGTACTGTGCTGTATCCATATATACAGGATAGGAGTAGTAGTACTGTGCTGTGCCCAAATATACAGGATAGGAGTAGTAGTACTGTGCTGTGCCCATATATACAGGATAGGAGTAGTAGTACTGTGCTGTGCCCACATATACAGGATAGGAGTAGTAGTACTGTGCTGTACCCATATATACAGGATAGGAGTAGTAGTACTGTGCTGTGCCCACATATTCAGCATAGGAGTAGTAGTACTGTGCTGTGCCTATATATACAGGATAGGAGTAGTAGTACTGTGCTGTGCCTATATATATACAGGATAGGAGTAGTAGTACTGTGCTGTGCCTATATATATACAGGATAGGAGTAGTAGTACTGTGCTGTGCCTATAAGTTCCTACCATAAATGTCAGACAGTCCTGTTTAAGTAACACTGTAAAATGTTACACCACTGTGATTCAGGGAACTACAACAGTCCTTAGTAAGTGTGTGGTCACAAATACCACCAGGCTTTGGTCCGATTGCGTATGTGTTTCTATGGAAATGCAAGTGATCGGTAACCAGAACCCGGTGTAATGCATTGTTTTAATGGACGACACCATGTTCTGGTTACTGATTGCATGCGTTTCCATAGAAATGCATCTGGATCAGGCCAAAGCCTGCCCCCATACTGTAGTGCTGCGTTTGTATATGCAGCGCTAGCACTCTAAGGCTACGTGCACATGAACATGTGCATGTAGCAGTCTGCATTAATAGGACTGCTGCCTCTTCCTCAATGTCACACGTATGAAACAAATATAGGAGTTTTGAAATGCAAATAAAACGCAATGGGAGGGAAGCTACCTCTGATCGGGAATGTATCATTTTATTATTCTAAACTAAACCGTCAGTTTTCAGGTTAAATTGCCATACTGGCACTTTGCGATAAGTAATTAGGTTTTGCGTTGCAGTTTGGGCACTCTGTCTCTAAAAGGTTCGCCATCACTGCTCTAGATGAATGCATGACCCCCGAATATAATTGGTTACTTTATGATTATCTTTTCTGTGTAGGGTGTCCTCTTAGATATATTTTTCATTATACTGGTGCCGTATCGTTTGAGGCATTTTCAATGCCACCTACTACTTAAACCAATGATTATGTGATATTAATACTGATAATGCCGTTCATACCATTATTATGAGCTTTTTACCTACCACATTTGCCTCCTGCGCGCTCCATGAACAGGATGCATCACATGATCGGAACAAATGTTGTGGAACCGGTACCGATCAGGTGACTAGAATCACCATGACAACCCTGCCAACTACGCATGCGCGGTTGAAGCGCACTCGAACTAGCCCCATGGAGACGCATCCTATCAACAACGCACACATGACGGGGATACACACCTGTATGCAATCACCAATGGACATTAACTACTGTGTACTTCTGTTTATTCTAACAAATTGTGAAGTTCACAGTATCTACTGCTATTAATATTCACTTGTGGAGTATAAAACTCCCCTTTTTAATACACTGTGCATGAATTGTATATTTAATTAATCACTTATTACGTCACAAAGGAAATGATGTCACTGAGTATTTTTTGTATATATATGTACTGGCGTTTGCCATTTTTTATGCTTGATAAAGATTCATTGCGAATCACTTATCATGTTTGGATGCACATGTAAATAAACCTTTTGGAACTTGATTTTGGTGCTGTGGCTTCCTCCTTGAAGACAGCATTCACCTTCCCTCGTTCCTGTGGCGGTCCAGTCACTCCGGCGTGTGAGTGCACCGGCATTCTGAGATTTAAAGGGCCAGGGCACCGATAATTGGCGCTGGGCAGCCACCTTACCTGTTAAATTCCTATGTCTGCTGCTGGATCTTTGTGCCTTGTGCCTTTGAGAAAGCTTATCTGCATTATTCCTGCGATTATTGTAATTTCCTGTTGTTACCTCCTGCCTGTCCCTGACTCCATCTCTGTCTCACAATTCTGGTACTACGCCCCAGCAAGTCCAACCTGCTTTGTGGTGGACTCTGGTGAAAGCCGGGTACCACTTAGACTCCGCTCCTAGGTGTCGGCTTACGTCATTGTCCGCAGTGGTTCAGTGGGTCCACTACCCCTGTTGCCTGACAGGAGTTAGACGATCAGCATTTTCATCCAAGGATTATGAACAGAGCAGACCTTCTCTGCCCACAGAAGTCCACATGCATGGGGCCCCTTTACCATAGTAGGCCCTAGGTAAATTCTTAGTTTTATGCCCCCTAACACCGGCCCTGAGCAGAAGTGGACCTAATAAACCACTACCAGTATGTGGTCAAGCTGCTTGACACCATCCAGATCATGTTTCTTTTTGGCTTACGTAGAAGGTGTTGATTCTCTTCAGTCTTTGTGTGTGAATTGCTGTGATGGACCGAGCCACAACCAGCTCTCTGCAGCCCATCCTTGATCAGCATGGGTTACTAGAGTGATGGACGGCTGATCCAGACAGGTGATGGAGGCGGCATCCAGTAACTCCTTTATATATCTGTCCAGTAACATTACTCCTTGCTGGTTCTACTGTTGTAATTAAAGCTGTTCCCCGTTATCTCATGTTATTACTTGCTAGTCTGTGTATTCGACCTCTGCTGCATTTACTCGACCTCTCTCTAGTGATTTGGTTTTGTACCCTCGTCGCCATCCTGGTTTTGACCCAGTTCTGTCTGACTTGGCTTGTCTTCTGTTATCTGCTGTCTGTCCTTCTGTGCTTGGTCATATTTCCTGTGCACTTAGTTAGTGTAGGGATTGTCCCTAACCAATAGGGTTTGCAAGGCTTATTAGGTAAGTGACAGGGGTTGTGGGTGAGTTTAGGGCCTGCACCCCCGTCCCTACCTTGACAGAAGACTTGAACTTATTACTGAAGTCCAGTTCTCTTCTCTTATAAATGGCATCACTGACAACATTAACCAGTTCTATGTGATGTCAATCAGATGGGGGACTCTCAGATGAGGAGAGCTTGACTTTGGTGTTAAACTCTCTGGAGGAGATTTATCAGAAATTCCTTAGAGCAGAACTATTCTAGCTGCCCATAGCAACCAATCAGAGCTCAGCTTTCCCACAGCTGTTTAAAAAATGATAGCAGAGATCAGATTGGCTCCTGTGAGCAACTAGAACCATTGTGCTGTCAGACACTACTGACAAATCTCCCCCAGACTCTTCCTCCATTACTGTATTTACATCTCACTTCAAAGTTATATTACTAGATAATATCGCCATCCTGGGCTATGAAAAAAACATGATCTGGAAGGTGTTAAGCTCCTGGTAGTGGTTCACCTGATCAATTTCTGATGACGGGTTCCCCTTAAATATTCAAGATTCATTCTACAATAACATGTAAACTGACAGATTATGTTCTACAAAATTATTTGCTTATTATTTGCAATATTATTAGGGCACAATTTCCACATTCAGTTCTTTGTAGATAAAGTAAATCACCTAAACAGCAGACGATAACGGTAGTAAATTGATTATAAATTAACTGAGATGACTACAAGGTCTAGATTGCATTAGGTTCTGTTTTTAGTTTAAAAATTTCCTAATATATTGTTTCTATTATCAATCACTAAATAATCTCCTGCGCACTCCAAAACAAACATTAAGTTATTCATAAAAAATACTGACTCAGGATTGTAGCACCGTAGATCAATGTAATTGCTTAATGTTGCTGATGTATCAGTGTACAGTTTATAGCTGCCCTGCACTGCCCAAAACATCCCCTAGATGGCAGTATGGATGTCATTGAAGCACAGGAAAAAATATCAGAAAAAAATATACAAATATTTGAATGATTTTTCTTCCAATAATTACATGATAAAAGAGAAATAATTAAATCATGGAGCAGGATGTAGTTAAAGAGTCTAATTGTTACAAAAAGCAAAATATACAGCCATTGATTTAAAGAGCCCTTGATCTGACAGTCCGTTTCTCTAAGCAAATATTAAAGGTTATGAGATCCATGAATATGCATTGATTTATTAGGTCTGAATGATTGCACAACGGGATGGTATAATAGAGCACATTTGCTTCCTTGTCTCGGTATATGTAAATGATTTATTGCTCCCGATATTCTGATCTTTTTGTCTCCCTGTTGAGAGGAGTGCTGGAATATGTTAGCGCTTTATAAATAAAAGATTAGAATAAAATTTAAATTGTGTTCAGTCAATCACAACAGAAGCTCATCAATAGTGCACATTGTATAAAACAGCAGATCTGAACCACTTTATGAACAGGTAAAAAAAAAAAAAAAATCCCCCTCCAATAACGCAGCACGGTGGCTTAAAGGAGAACTACTAGGTGAGATGTGCTGAGGCCCACAGGGGGTAGTTAAAAATGCAAAAACATATATAAATATTTTAGGCTCTGTTCACATCACACTTTTATCTCGCATTTGTGCTACCGGCTGTGAATTACAGGGAATGAAGAAATAAAATAGGATACAAAGGTGTGAGGATAGCAGAGGAAACTGCTTTCCTTGTCTCATCCTGGAAAACTTATTTGCATATTTTGCATAAGTAAACTGGTAAACACGATGAAGTTTTGTCATAGTTCCCGTACCCTTTAAAGGGTGATGCCACACATGGCGTTTTGAACCCATTTTAGATCCGTTTTTAATCAGTTTTTGGCCCGTTTTTGAGCAAAAAGCATGCGTTTTGCTTAAAAAGGGGCCAAAAACAGATTCAAAACGGGTTCAAAAGGGGATGAGCACTATCACAAAACTTTATCAGGGTAACCAGTGGTGATGTGGTGGTGATGCCACAGGTGGCGTTTTGGGTCCCTTTTTAAGCGTTTTCAGTCCATTTAAAAACCCATGCGTTTTTAAAACACATCCATTTTTTAAACCATGCGTTTGGCTGCTTAGAACCTGTTTTTTATACTTTTCAAAATGGCAAAAAAGTGCCATTTTCAACTTTGGGCGCTATTTTCCATTAGGGTGAAGACACACGTGGCGTTTTTAGGCCGTTTTTACTAAGTGCGTTTTCAGATCGTAAAAAACGTATCAGTTTTTTGAAAACGTATGCGTTTATGTCCGGTTTTCCGAATTTGCGCAATTAAAAACGGACAAAAACGCATGCGTTTTCAAAAAATGCTTGCGTTTTTTAAAAACGGATGCGTCTTTTAGCGCATGCGTTTTTTACGATCAGAAAACGCACTTAGTAAAAACGGACCAAAAACTGCCTAAAAACGCCACGTGTGTCTTCACCCTTACGGGGTTAAACACAGTGAAAAACCGTTATTATATTTTGATAGATCGGGTATTTTTGGACACGGCGGTATATAATGTGTTTATGATTTTTACTGTTAATTTCCATTTATATCAGTTCTAGGGAAAGGGGGGTGATTTGAAATTTTAGGTTTTTTTAAACTTTTTTTTATTTTTCAGACCCTCTAGGGTACTTTGACCCTAGGTTGTCTGATCGATCTTTTCATATACTGCCATACTACAGTATACAGTATATGGGAATTTTCCACCTCATTCATTAAAATGTGCAAATCGCATCAAAAATGTGACGCACAACGCGACGAAACGCCTTATGTGAATGCGCCCTGAACGATTCTTATAACTATATGTGTAGTTTAGAGCCACCACCGAACATCTCATCTTTTATGGTCCGGCCTCTAATAAGTCCATAGTTACATTGTACAGGGAGATTTATCAGAACTGTTCTAGTTGCCCATGGCAGCCAATCAGAGTTCAGATTTCATTTTATAAACAGCTGTCGGAAAATGAAATCTGGGCTCTGATTGGTTGCCATAGGTAACTGGAACATTTGTGCTCTCAGCATGCGTTTTTTTAGGCCGCGGTCACACGTACCGCTAGGCGTCCGTTCATAACGCGATGCTAGCGCACAGGGCGGGGGGTTCTCGCCGCGAACGTACATGCGTTTCCAGAGAAACGCATGTGCTTTCGGCCCGAGGACCTCCCCCTGGGCACTAGCGTCGCGTTATGACGGACGCCTAGCGGTACACGTGACCGCGGCCTTACAAGTTTCAATTAAGATAATTGGCTAAACCTGTCAAAAATTGATGCGTTTTCAAAAAATGCATGCGTTTTTTGACGGGCTGCTTAAAAACGGGCCAAAAACGCTTTCAAAACGCCACGTGTGGCATCACCCTAAGGACGCGTTCACACGTTTCGTTTCGACCTGCGTCTTAATTGCGTCTGAAACGCCTTACAACAGCTGAGAGGTGATTTGCCTAATTACATCACTGTTAACATTTCTGTTTACAAAACGCATAGTAAAAACAATGTTAACACATGTATTTTGTTAACGCACACACGAAGATTGCGTTAACTAACGTAAACGGTAATGTAATTAGGCAAATCACATGTCATCCGCTGTTGTAATGCATTTCAAACGCAATGAAAACGCGGCCAAAACGTAATGTGTGAACGCGCCCTGATGCATCACCTGTTGTATAGCATGGCCAGCGCTGACATAACCTTATAAGATAATAAGAATGCTATGGGGGAGATTTATTATAAGTCTTTTAGAGCAGAACTGTTCTAGTTGCCCATGGCAGCCAATCAGAGCTCAGCTTTCAGTTTCCCACAGCTGTTTTTTTTTAAATAAAAGCTAAACTCTGATTGGTTTCCATGGGCAACTAGAACAGTTTTACCTCAGACGCTTGATGATAAATCTCCCCCTATGTCTTTTAGCTTTGGTTCCATTGTGTAATGATTTGTAATCTACATTATCGCTCTTTATGTGTAACAATCACACTTTACTCTGTCCCCTGTTGTGATACTTTCCCTACACTAGACTACTTACTATGTATTTAACTCCTGCAGAGAGCACTGCTTAGCTGACCTGGGCAGGCGTTCTCCTGTCCCCTAGGGGATGTATATAGCCTGCATTCCCTGCTGGGAGGATAAAGTGACCGCCTCCTCCACTGCCATAAGGTTGTTTACTTACACCATGGCAACCATGGTGCATCCCTCTAAGTATCCTGCACACAGTCACACGCTGCTCATGATACCAGTGTGAACACTGCCCTCTCCCCTCCTCTCCTGTCTCATATGTTAGTGTCCTCTGACACATGAAGACCCCCTCCTGCTCCCTACATTGCTAGATGCCCCTACAGCACCTGCTTCCCTCCAAAGAGACTGCATTGAAAATTGAAACTGGTCAGGTGTCAGTGCTATAGGTGTCAGGCTAGTGTGGGGGAGCGCCCTTGTAAGGGTGCAAGCTATTTGGGCAATTAGGGTTAAGCAATTCCACCTGCGGCTTCCCCCCCTCTCGTGTGTTTCTGTATATCCCTGGACCCTCCCTGCGGACAGAGCGGTAAGATCCATTTTTTTACCTCTTTTTTTGATATAATAGAGATTATTATCGGATGAGCAGAAATCTCTGTGTCCGGGTCTTGCTCTTAGTGGTTGTTTGACTACTCCAGATGATGTTGATTTTCATATTTGTGAGTTAGAAAGCAAATTACCATGCTAAAACTGTGTCAACGATGGGGCACATTTACTAAGCGCCGTGCAAACTGCACTAAATACAGTGTGGTACTGGACTTATGCAGTATGGCCTCAGATTGTGTCATAGCTGGCTCAAACTAATTTGGGGGGGATTTAGAGTATTGAACTAGACTGTGTATTTAACCTTCTGTTTCCCTGAGGGTGGTGACACACATAGCGTTTTTAAACCGTTTCTAGTTAGTGCGTTTTCAGATTGTAAAAAACGCATCCGTTTTTTAAAAACTGATGCCTTTTTTAACGCATGCTGTTTTTTTTTCGATCTGAAAACGCACTAAACTAAAAATGGCCTAAAAACGCCACGTGTGTCTTCACCCTAAAGGTAGTGGCACACGTGCTGTTCGGGCTGCGTTTGCAAACGCAGACCAAGCTGCACACACCGGGGCGGGCCGCGGCCCGATCACATTGGCGTTTCTATGGCAACGTCTGCCATCGTGTACGAGCCGCCGGTGTTTTGCATTAAATTAACGCAAAACACCGGCGGCTCATTCCCGATCTCAGGCATTTCCAAAGAACCGCTGATGCGATCGGGCCGCAGCCCACACCGGTGGGCGCGGCTTTGTCTGCGTTTGCAAGCGCAGACAAAGCGCCACGTCTGACATCACCCTAAGGCCGGCGCCACACAGGGCGCTTTGTCTGCGCTTGCAAACGCAGACAAAGTCGCGCCCACCGGGGCGGGCCTCGGCTCGATCGCATCAGCGTTTCTATGGAAACGCCTGCGATCGGGAACAAGCCGCCGGTGTTTTGCGTTAATTTAACGCGAAACACCGGCGGCTCGTTCCCGATCGCAGGCGTTTCCATAGAAACGCCGATGCGGTCGGGCCGAGGCCCGCCCCGGTGGGCGCGACTTTGTTTGCGTTTGCAAGCGCAGACAAAGCGCCCTGTGTGGCGCCGGCCTAAGGGCGCATTCACGCGACACGTTGCGTTTTTGACGCATTCCACTGGCTTCAGCCTTGATCACATGCTGTTACATTACATTTCCACTGCATCTGCTAAAACACAATGGGGGACATTTACTTAAAGTGTTGGTGTCTGCATTGGCTTTGTTACCGACCTGCTCTCGGAAAGAAGACACACATTTAATATTGTAGAGCTCTGCAGATACATTTCTGGCGCCGAGACCAGAAATTCTGTCCCTGGGACCAAAATCTGTCCCGAGCACCAGAAATGTGTCCAACAGTCCCTGCTAGACCAGTTTTCTTTTGGTCTACTTTGGCCGGCGCCACACAGGGCGCTTTGTCTGCGCTTGCAAACGCAAACGCAGACAAAGTCGCGCCCACCGGGGCGGGCCTCGGCTCGATCGCATCGGCGTTTCTATGGAAACGCCTGCGATCGGGAACGAGGCGCCGGTGTTTTGCGTTAATTTAACGCGAAACACCGGCGACTCGTTCCCGATCACAGGCGTTTCAATAGAAACGCCGATGCGGTCGGGCCGAGGCCCGCCCCGGTGGGCGCGACTTTGTTTGCGTTTGCAAGCGCAGACAAAGCGCCCTGTGTGGCGCCGGCCTTTCCGCCAGTTTACAGCGCCCAAAAAGTGCTGCGACACATATTGGGGGACATTTACTTACAGTGTCGGTGTCTGCATTGGCTTTGTTACCGACCTGCTCTCGGTAAGAAGACACACATTTAATATTGTAGAGCTGTGCAGAGACATTTCTGGCGCCGAGACTATTTTCTGTCACTGGGACAAAATCTGTCCCGAGCACCAGAAATGTGTCCAACAGTCCCTGCTAGACCAGTTTTCTTTTGGTCTACTTTCCGTCAGTTTACACCGCCCAAAAAGGGCTGCGACACATAGTAATTGTGTCTGAGTTTCCACTCCGCCAAAGCCACGCCCCTTTTCGGAGAAGAGTCGGAGCAGACGGAAAAAGGCATTTTTTCTGTCCCCGACAGCTAATAAATAGGTCGGAGAGCAGAACATGTGGTGAGAGCGCCACAAAACTGGCGGAAACGCCATAGTAAATTTCCCCCAATGTAACCTCAGCATGTGATCAAGGCTGAAGCCAGTGGAATGCGTCAAAAACGCAACGCATCGTGTGAATGCTCCCTTACAACAACTTTTTTGTGGTGCAGCTTTAACATAAGGGGTTCAACAGGCTTTGCATGATAAATCCGGCGCATGGTCTGACTGCGCATCAGTAACTAGTGCAGCTGCACCACAAAATGATCGCGTGCGACACAATTGTGGTGCAGACACTTCTAAAATACCTGTGCAACCAGTTTGTACCTAAAAGAGCATTCAAAGTCTGCCACAAAACTGGCGCAAAGCCCTTAGGGTGAAGACACACGTGGCGTTTTTAGGCCGTTTTAGGGCCGTTTTTAGTTAGTGCGTTTTCAGATCGTTAAAAACGCATGCGTTAAAAGATGCATCCCTTTTTTTAAAACGCATCAGTTTTTAAAAAAAAGGAAGCGTTTTTGTCCGGTTTTCCGAATTTGCGCAATTAAAAACTGACAAAAACGCATGGGTTTTTTACAATCTAAAAACGCACTTAGTAAAAACGGCCCAAAAACAGCCTAAAAACGCCACGTGTGTCTTCACCCTGCGGGCGCTAGCGCATAGTGGGCGGAGTTTGGGGCGATCGCATATGCGTTTCCCGGGAAATGCATGCGATTAATAACCCGATTGCATGCGTTTCTCTGGAAACGCATATGCGATCGCCCCAAACTCCGCCCCCTGTTCCGCTAGCGCCGCGTTCATAATGCGACACTAGCGGAACGCGTGAACGCTCCCTTAGGGTGATGCCACACATGACATTTTGAACCCATTTTTGGTCCGTTTTTAAGCAGACCGCCCAAAAACGCATGCGCATGGGTTCAAAACGCCATGAGTGGCATCACCCTAAGTAAATGTGCCCCATTGTGTTTTTTGGAAAAAAAAAAAAAATTATGAATATTAACTGGACTTTTTTCCTGTTCCCCATTGTATTTGGTGCAGATCCATTTGAATCCTGTCGCTTGTGCATTGATGCTGTGTGGATAACCTGGAAACATGGCGACAACGGAGGAGAACGTGCCTGGGCTGCAGCAGGTGACGACTTCCTCCATGTCTGTTACTAGCGCTGCGCAGCAGTGTGTATTAGGGCAAAGGAACACCAGTCTTTAGCAATTTTTAATTTTTTTGTATGCAGAAAAACGCATCAAATGTTGTTAATATATTTGTATTTTGGAAAGTGTGGGGTGAAAATATCAAAACTTGTCTATGGCGTGGGGCTGTGCAAAAATTTGGTGATTGTAAATGTAAAGCAGATTCCTTTAGTGGACATGCACACACATACCCAGCTTTATATAGTGTGTTTATATATATATTGTAGATATACCGGATACACTTTACACATCATATATTCACACACACATACAATATACCATATATAAGTTCCATTTACATCCTACATACACATTCATGCACTTTACACATCGCATATCCACAGCACACACTTACAATATAGACATCAATGCACATATAAGTCCCAAGTGCATAACTTTACATTTATCTACATTAAACCTCATCAACCACTTCTCTGCCCACTCCTCAAGCTTCCACAAATGTCGCTAGCGGTTTGCTAGTAATAGCAATTATTTTAAGACTTCTACACTGGAAAACTGGCGTACAAGTCCTGATTAGAGATGAGCGAGTATACTCGTCCGAGCTTGATGCTCGTTCGAGTATTAAGGTACTCGAAACGGCTCGTTGCTCGGACGAGTATTTCCCCTGCTCGAGATCGAGCATTTAATTAAACAAACACAGTGAAGAACAATGAAGAATAGAATAAAAACAGTGAACACAGGATCATTTAAGTGAAGAACACAGTGAAGAATAGATTACAGATGTTCGGCACATCTGCTTACTTGTCGGAAGATACACGCGGAACGGCAGCAGGGAGACATCAAGCAGCACGGGGGAGACATCGCACAGCAGGGAGACATCTGGCGCAGCAGAGACACATCTGGCGCAGCAGAGACACATCTGGCGCAGCAGGGAGACATCTGGCGCAGCAGGGAGACATCTGGCGCAGCAGGGAGACATCTGGCGCAGCAGGGAGACATCTGGCGCAGCAGGGAGACATCTGGCGCAGCAGGGAGACATCTGGCGCAGCAGGGAGACATCGGGCGCAGCAGGGAGACATCGGGCGCAGCAGGGAGACATCGGGCGCAGCAGGGAGACATCGGGCAGCAGGCAGACATCGGGCAGCAGGCAGACATCGGGCACCAGGGAGACATCGGGCAGCAGGGAGACATCGGGGAGACTTCAGTGGAAGAAGAGGAGCGGATCCCGGGACAGCGTATCTCCTCTCCCGACAAGTAAGCAGATGTGCAGAACATCTGTAATCTATTCTTCACTGTGTTTTTCACTTAAATGATCCTGTGTTCACTGTTTTTATTCTATTCTTCACTGTTCTTCACATCTGATAACTTGTCGGGAGATAATATACGCGCGGAGCAGTGAAGAATAGATTGCAGATGTTTGCATACATCTGATCACTTATCAGAAGACATTCTTTTTCAATTAAATAACACATTTTATTCCCGAACCATGGTCCCTTTGAAAAATGCTCGAGTCTCCCATTGACTTCAATGGGGCTCGTTATTCGAGACGAGCACTCGAGCATCTGGAAAAGTTCGTCTCGAATAACGAGCACCCGAGCATTTTAGTGCTCGCTCATCTCTAGTCCTGATACATCTCCCCCATATTCCTCAGTGGTAGCCCCTGCCACTGACTGTTTCTAAGGGCTCATTCACATGGCCGTCTGCGGGGACGTACATGCGGCCGCAAATTTGCAGCCGCATGTACGTCCCCATAGACGGCAATAGCGGCACGGCGCAGATACGGTGCCACACATGTGTGACACCGATCCGGCCCGCACACCGCAAAAAGATAGAGCATGCTCTATCTTTTGGTGTGTGTGCGGCCGTGGGCCGCTATTCTCTATGGCGGGCATACCGAGTGGGAATGTAGCCTAATGTGGGGATCTTGATGCTACCCTGTAGTGTAGCTTTGCTTCAGACTTTTATCCTGTTAGGGCTTCCACACACGTAGCCTATTTGTGGAATTTCCATGCGGTAAAACCCAAGAAGAAGACAGTAGTATATTTGAGAATCCCATGTACACATTGCAGAAAAAAGATCGGCGTCGCAGATGGTTTTTATGATCCTCATCATGCTATTTGATTGCTAAGGCTCGTAATTTGGACAAAAACACGCCAAAAACCTAATACGAACCAGAGGATTTCGGCTGGTTTCTGTAGCTTGTGGTAAATTCCCCAACCATGACTTATCGGGTCATTTACAGTAGCCTGATGACTAGACCTGGTCTGGTGATGGAAGATATCCAAGATACAGACAAACACCATATGTACATACAGCACATAGACACTTCCATTACCGCTTATAGGTTTTTGTAAAGCCTTATTCACACTACACCTTTTGGCTTGTGAAATAAGTTGTTTCCCCTTCTTCTAGGATGATCCTGTCCCTGCAAGTCAAGTGGACGATTTTTCTATACCAGATTTTCTGTCTCCTTCACAAATAAATTCTCTGCTGGAGATCCAAGACATGGATGATATACAAAGGTATCAATATTTATTACGTTATTGAATTCATTCTTATATTTTATTTATTTTAGATGTTTTCTATTAGTAGTAGTGGATTGTTTTTAGCTATAAAAGGTGACTTTCATGTCTGTTCTAGTCCCATTTTTTTTTTTTTTTGGAAGACGTGATATACAAAACTAACATTAATGGGTTTTTTTAGAATGTAGCTATTGATGACTTGTCCAGATTGTTGGGGTTTTAATACTAAGGAACCCCTTCAAACAGCTTCCTACAGCAGCCTCCCTGCAGAGAATAATAGCTATGATAGGAAAGGGACTTTCTGGTCCTTCCTTAGTTTAGAACTACTGCTCAGATCCTTAAAGGGATATTCCCCTTTCGGAAAATTAATGTTATTGTTTGTATAAAAAAAAGTTATACAATTTTTCTATATACTTTCTGTATCAATTCTTCAGTTTTCTAGATCTCTGCTTGCTGTTCTATAGAAGGCTTCTATGTTTACTTTCACTGGACAGAAATCTGACCATGGTCACACAGGTGCACGGCTCGTTATATCACAGAGAGTAATCAGAGCTGTGTGATATAATGAGCTGTGCACCTGTGTGACCATGGTCAGATTTCTGTCCACTGGCAGTAAACATAGAAGCTTTCTATAGAAGGACAGCAAGCAGAGATCTAGAAAACCATGAGGAATTGATACAGAAAGTATATTAGATAGTTGTATAACTTTTCATTACACAAACAATAACATTAATTTGCTGAAATGGGAATACCCCTTTAAGTAGGAGCTCACCCGCAGTCCAAGGGGTAGCCACCGGACATAGAACAGAGACTTCTGTTCTTTGTCATTATTTTGGCTCTGGGTGGCTTCTGAAGTCAATTTACCTGATATTAATGACCTGTGACCTGTGAATGGTGACTGGTTCCCACTATGTACAGTTATCCATTTTAACATCATAGGATATAAATGTCCACTGGGACCCCCTAGCAATCATGAGAACAAAGCCCATGTGTTTGGTATGAAGTGCATAATCAAAAGGATGACCACTTCATTCACTCCTATTGGACTGGAGGGGGGGGGGGGGTAAAGCTGTCCCATAGGAGTGCATGTGCCCCAGAACTTTTTTTTTTTTTTTTTCTCAGACTACTGTTATTGTGATCACTAGGGCCACTTTGGTCCGACCCACGGCATCAGACACTAATGGATTCATCTTGTAGGTGGGAACAAACCCCATTATTCCCTCTGTTTGGATGTGTCCATAATTAAACACATGTTTTTTTTATATACAACAGATCTCCCATATTGGGGCAGATTTACTTACCCGGCCCATTCGCGATCCAGCGGCGCGTCCTCTGCGGTGGATTCGGGTCTTTCGGCGATTCACTAAGGCAGTTCCTCTGACTTCCACCAGGTGGCGCTGCTGCGCTGAAGTTCCCGAGGCCCGCCGGAATGCCCTCAAATTCCTGGTGAAGGTAAGCCCGAGTCCCGCGGCGGTTTTTCCAAATCCGTCGGGTTTTCGCTCGGCCACGCCCCCGATTTCCGTCGCGTGCATGCCGGCGCCGATGCGCCAAAATCCCGGGGCAATACAGGGAAAATCGGCGCAAATCGGAAATATTCGGGGAAAACGCGAATCGGGCCCTTAGTAAATGACCCCCATTGTGCCTTAGAACTGCAAAAAATCTGGACTCTCTCTTTCAGTTCACTTGAGTGCTACTTTCTAAAGGCAAAGAACTCCTTTATTGCATCTTTAAAGATGCTTGGAGATATGAAGAGGCAGACTATGACTTTACCGGATATCAGTGACATCTATGAGAAAGTATGCGGATTATATTCATGAAGTCTGACAGATACTGAGGAATGACTGCTGGAGGTTTATGATCAAGTAGTACATAATCCATAATTTATATAGTGTCTAGAGCAGCTATAAGACGCCTTTCACAATCTAAAGCTGTGGGCACTTTATTGTACCGGAAGCTGTTACAGTTCTCTGCTTCACATTATTTTTGTACTAGATTTTACGTGTTTGGATCTAGCAGGCTACATAATAAAATTTCTTCTGTTAAACTTGTAATAAAAACCACCCAAAATCCTATAGGAAGCAATAATGTAATATAAATGGACACTTAAGACACCCTATTGCATTTGAGCTATTACCTTGGCTACATTGGACATGTCAGGTCGGACTTTGTGTCCCTAGTTGTGAATGGATCACCTATGATATGAATCTTGTGGAGGTGTCATTGGTGGGACCACTATTTTAGTAGAGAAATATTGGCACATCTGCTGCAAAAGTCTCCATAAATAGCTCATGTATGTTGCTCTATAGAGGGTCTTCACAACTTGGGATCCATGGTTAAAATTATTCTATCCCTTAATTAAAGTCTGCCACCAGGATGAAGAATTGTAAACCAAGCACACTGACATACTGGTGTGTGCCCCCTCTGGTAGGATCCACTCTTCTTTTAACTTCTTATGCCTTTGTTTTTAAGAAAATCGGTTTAAAAAAATTATGCAAAATACATATATTGAGTCAGAAGCCCCTCAAGCTCATTTGCATAATGTGTAAACCTTTTTTTTTGTAAAAACAAGGGCTTATGAAGCTAGAACTTAAAGGAAAACAGCATAGGGGGAACACACCAGCATGTCAGTGTACTTGGTTTACAATCCTTCATCCTAGTGGTAGAAGTCCTTTAACCTATAGAAAATAGACCATAGCATCCTCCGATTTGGTTTGTGTATTATTGGACTTCTGTATGAGTCTGAGTCCCCCGGAGGATTCTCTATTACGCTGGTGCACCTGTCTAATACTACACAACAAAGAACAGGTATGGATGAAGATGAGTACTTAATATTACAGTGGTTTTCCAGGATTATGATTTTAACCTACCCTTAGGTTCAAAGAGTTGGAATTCTATGAAAACTATTCTGATCATCTCTTTTATAAAAGCTATGGCTGTCAATCTGAAGCTACAATACTAAGCGCAAAGACTATCCAATATATAGCAGTGTGGTTGGTTTGTATTAAAGGGATATTCTCGTCTGGGCACTCGCATTCAGTTTCATTAATCTGCCATATATAAACATTTCTTCAATTGGATGTTATTAAAAAAAATGTACCTGTGTGAAGATAATTTCTCATAAATGTAGTCATGTTGTCCCTTAGAAACAAGATAGCTTCCTTGGATACGACCACCTCTACTGGAGTGATTGCACAAAGAAACAAACTGTTTTTGTATATGAAATGTCCGGGAGTTCCTGCAGGTCCCACAACTGTCTGATGGTAATGATTGCTGAATCCTGGTGGTCCGGCAGGTCCGGCATGTCTGGCCACTGCTGCCAAAATGTGAGGTGGTCGTATCCGAGGAAGCCATCTCATTTCTAAGGGACAACATGGCTACATTTATGAGGAATTATCTTCACACAGGAACATTTTTTTTATTAACATCCAATTGAAGAAATGTTTACATATGGCAAATGAATTTAATTAAATGTAAATGCTCAGATGGGAAAACCCCTTTAATAATACCTTGTCTATGCTGATTGGTTAGAGTGTGGAGTATTCCACCATCCCCCAAAATGTCATATTGAAGACCTTCCTAAGAATACTGCACATCATTATCGTGGTCCGAGAACCCCCCTTTAAGATTATTGGCTATGATATCTTTAGTCATAATCTAGTTTTCATATTTGAGGATCAGTTCATGAGCTGTTAACATGCTCTATTCTTGCCTTATCGAAAAAAAAAAAAAAAATCAAACGATCCCTGCCCAATTGTTGTAGCCCAAGTGTAATCGCCATTTGATGCCCGAACACACGTCAATGATGGTTACAAAAGACTAGGCCTCAAACACAGGAAGCTACAAGACTCTTCAGTAATTTTACAATTTTTTTTGTGAAAAACTAAATTAAAATTCAATAAAAATGTTCATGTTTTAGTGTGAGCAATAAACAGATTATACACGTCCCCCATATATCCACACACCATCATGCATCAGCTATTTCCCAATGCGTATTCCCTTCTAATGAGAACTTGAGAACATTTTCTAGTATTTTTAGACATTTTTCGCTTGAATGATCCTTGATATTATGCAAAGTAATACAGGACCCGAGGTTAATGAAACGCCATCCTAATGACTACTTAGAGCCCACTCTATTATAATATCTCTTGCTCAGATTTTTCCGTGCCGATGACTTAGTTGGTATTCCATTTTTTAAAAGGACAAGATGTTTTCGATGATCAATGGCTACACGGTAAACCCACCTGTATGAATCCGGTTCTATTAAACTCTGTAGTCACATCCTTTCTTTGCGCCTCTGGGTAGACAGAAGTCTATGGGGTTTTATTACTTTTTGATGTTTTAAATGTGGTGGCGGAAAGTAACTTTATAACACGCCGCAGCAGAGGAATTATAAATGGGGCTGCAGATATCATTGTCACTACAGCTACTAAAAGTGCCGGCAATATAAACCGAACATGGGAACTGCTAAAAGCTCCGACGTGGGAATTGTAGAATAATACATGGAACAGCAACTTTAGTACAATACAAAAATGACACCTTTTTATAAGTATATTTGTGGCTTAGAAATCCGTATTGTAGCAGTTTCTGAAAGGCTAGCGAAGAAAAACTTAGGTTAATGTTTGGCTTTTGGCTACGAAATAAAACGTGCATCAACAAATTGCATGAAGATGAAAAGCGTGGCCTATAGTGTGAGTCTTACTCAAGAGACCATAAACACAACAGTAAAAGATGAGATCACGAAACAATAAACCACTTAACATACAGCTTGCCATTTAATATTGGTGAAGGAATATACAGGCAGTCCCCGGGTTCTGTACAAGATAGGTTCCATAGGTTTGTTCTTAAGTTGAATTTTTTATGTAAGTCGAAATTGTATATTTTATAATTGTAGCTCCAGGCAAAATAGTTTCAAAATTTTTTGCTGTAATGGGACCAAGGATTATCAATAAAACTTCATTACAGACACCTTACTGCTGATAATTTCCAGAGAGCTTTACCAGAGGTCACAGTGGGCAGAGAGGCCCGTCTTTAACTAGGGGTCGTCTGTAAGTCGGGTGTCCTTAAGTAGGGGACCGCCTGTAGTGCAAGTTGGCCTGCAAATAGGGCTAATTTGTATCAGCAATGGGCATTTCTGGTCAGTTTTTGGTGCAAACCTAAGTGATCCTGGGTTGGGACTTATAGAGGACATGTCCTCTCCACTAATTATATTGGTTCTGAATCATCCATGTTGTTCTGTTACTTTGTGAAGTATCTGATTTCTGCGAATCTCTGACCTTTGAGACCCCCAGATATCATGAGAATAGATGAGTACTTGCCCCTTGTGCTCCATACTGATTGAATGCTTGGGATTAGACTCCTCCAACTTTCCATTTACCTCTATGAGACTGTGGGAGCTGTCCAGGAGGTTATTAGTTATGATTAAGCATGCACATACATATACGCACTCATCTGCGTTCCTGTGTTTGTGGGGGTTCCAGTGGTTTGATCCCCCCTTGATCAGACACCTTTCCGCTTTTCTGTTGATATGGCCAGAAGCTAGCAGGACACGGGATATCAAAGGAATCCCGAGTCTTGCTGCCGAGGGTTCACATGACCCATGGCTCCTGGTAGCTATACAGAAAGGATACCAGGGTGTGGCCCCTTCTACACTCGCGTGTGTGATGTGTTAAACTCGCATCACACTCGCAGTGCGTACTGCCTGGACCAAACGCTACAAACCGGAACTGAACTGACATGTTGAGTTCAATTACGGTTTACAGCGTTCGGGCCGTGCGACCCGGGCAGCATGCGTTGCGAGTTCATCACATCACACTCGTGAGCGTAGAAGGGGCCTAAGTATAATATGAAAGACCATAATAGGGTGTTATACTACCCCTGGTAAACATCACTATTTCATTAACTCTTATTCACCTCAAT
Organism: Engystomops pustulosus; assembly: GCF_040894005.1. Taxonomy (NCBI): domain Eukaryota; kingdom Metazoa; phylum Chordata; class Amphibia; order Anura; family Leptodactylidae; genus Engystomops; species Engystomops pustulosus. Next base: position 13,775,585 of record NC_092421.1, on the reverse strand, counting down.
GACACTTAAAGTGGTGATTTTAAGCACTTTATCTCACCTCTGTTCATGGCCATCATCAATAAACATTGAAGCCCAATCAGACCCCTTTGTGGTACTCATGACACCTGCGTGCTGTTTCATTGAAGCTAAAATGATACAGCCCGACTTCAGTGCCTATTGCTGAGAACCTACTGCAGCAGCTTGGAGCAGCAGACCAGTGTAAGTGGCCCTGGACACAGGGATATTGGATGAAGGACCTTTGGGAGATTTGGCCACCCTCAATCACTCTTACAAGTTCACATTGAGGAAAAAGTGCAGAGCAACTATGATCTTTTGTTACCCTAAGTCCTGACTCTGGGTGTGTTCACTGCAACTCACGTCAAACTTCTAAAGTTTTCTACGAACTTTTTCAAATGTCAACATCTGGATTGTAAAAATGAATCGGATGCAACACTGAAAAACGTGGCTGTTGCAAACTTTGCAAATTTTTGCCCAATTTTGTCAATGCACCCAAAAAACTTGTGAATATAAGAAAAGTAAAAAGTAAGATAAAAGACCCCCCGGAAGTTTATTTCCTTGACCTATGACTGCATTGCATAGAACTGGTTGTGTGGCCGGATTCCAGATACAATGATATATGAAACTTTCTTTATTATGTTTCGCAGAACATGTCCAAATGAGATTCTGTAAAAATAATGTTTAAACATGAATTGATCCTTTAAAGTTCTTTATGTAAGCCTTTATTTAAATGAATGTCTGAGCTCTGCACTAATAATTGTGTAGTATAATGATTTCATGTAATGAATCACGTTGATAGGGGACTTAACTGCAGCTGCAGCCCGGCTTAATAATCTTTAACTCATAATTTATTAATGCGGCCAAACGTTTTAGATATTGATTTTATTTAGGTTGCAATTTACATTTCATTGAAATGCCATCTTCACAAACAATGCGCTCAGTAGCTTAATAAATGTCATATTCTTTTCATGTTCGTTAAGTGGATAAGTAGAACTCTGACTAGACTGAACTAGAAGAACCCCTATATTCATGTGATTGCTGAAAAAAAAACTGAACATTTATCATATTTATTACATTTTTTATAATGGTGTGAAGCAAGGTGACTACTTTGATTAAAAACCGGATGCAGGCAGTGGCATAGTTAAAGGATGTCCGGTCTTGGTGCAATAGATCAACTCGTGGTCCCTTAGAAACTTTTCCATCAGCTGTAATCCTTAGTAGCAGGAAACTGATCGGTGCCCCACTTGATGCAAAGCTTATTGCTAAACAATTAGGGGTAAGTTTTAACCAAAGTTACCTCCCAAAAGAAGCATAATTTTCCAACATCATATTCATAAGACTATGGGGGGGGATTTATTAATTCTGGCGCAAGCACGACTGTCGGCATCGGAGATCAGTCTCCGGAAAGCACAGCCCGATGTATTAAAGTGGCGCACGGCTGTAAGTAAATAATGAGTAGACGGCAATAATCAGTCGTGCGCCATTAAGATATGCGTCAAAATCTTACATGGACTGCGCCTTAATTTTGCTCTCTGACCATGTTTTTTCCTGGTCTATTGTGCGCCAAAAATTGCACCTAGAAATGACAAAATACACATAAATGTGACGGATAATGTGGAGTTAGGCCACGCACACTTGCGCCAAAAAAGATGGAGGGATTGGGATAGCAGCAAGTCCATCCCGCTTTGCGGTGGGCTCTGGTGAACACCAGTTGCCACTTGGACTCTGGTCCCAGGTGTCGGCTAGTGCCATCTCCTGCGGTGGTCCAGAGGATCCACTGTCCCTGAATCCTGAGAGAACGTAACCTTAGTGTTGTGAAATATGCGCACATTTTTTTTTTCTATTCAGAGAGGGTGCTGGAGTATATGAGATGATAATACATACTTATGCCTGTTATTGGATTGTTGTGTTCAATTTACTGACCTTTTCCTTATTTATTTCAGGTTAATGGAAGGGTTTCTTAATGTTCAAGACCCTGAGACGGATTTAAAAGAAGCTGTCTTGGCGGATTATTATGTGTCTGGATTCTGCTGGGGAAAAGACAAAAACTTTACCTTGGAGCAGTTACGCGGTTTAATGGGACTATTACATTTACTAATGGAAAATGTTCAAGGTACATTTTTAATATGTTTACTACATACATTGGGCTCAATTCTGTCTAGAGAGGATTTGTCGGGAAATTACCTTTATTTATATTAATGGGATTCACTAAGACATGACTATTATTTGACCCTTTCATATCCTGTAATGCTGAACAAAAATATTAATGCAATTACATGGAGAAATATGGCTCTGATTGCTTTACATTCAACCATGTGACACTGGCGGCACTTTCTGATCCCTGGTTACGCATTTAGGGTTCTGGCATCTCTTCATGCAAGCGAGCATGTGCAGTAGTGGTAGTCTGCTCTTCTGCACATGCTCAGTACATTTTAATATTAGACCATGAGAATATTCTCATTAATGGATGTAGCGGAAGTTCAAGCATTATTCCTGCTGCTCCATTCATTAATATGGGATTGTTGGAAATTGTCGAGCACAACACTTGCATCTACATGGACAGCGAGTGGGATTTCAGAAGGTACCCAAGCACTGTGCTTCACAGTTCACAAACACTCCAGTAGAATTGATTGGAGCTTAATGGGATCCATGCATGGATAAACAACCCCTTTCTCCTGATTTCTGGGGGTCCGTTCTTGTGATCAGTAGGGTCCAAGCAGTTGCATACTCAATGACCCTACCCTGTGGATAGGAAATAAACTTGCAAACGTGGTACAACCACTGTAAATGGGATAATTGTGATAAGCCCCATGTGACCAAGCCAACAGCATTCAGGGTATTCTACCACCTCCCAACAAAGCCACAAGTAAATCCAGAAAACTTTGTTTTAATATTTATCTAAATTTTCTTTTTGATGCATAAAATGGCAAAGCCATATCCTTCTGTTTTTTTGTTTAATTCTGCTGCCTAACATTATGCAATTCTACCCCTTTGTGCAAGGTGGTATAGAAAGAGTACCGTATTTTTCGGACTATAAGGCGCACCAGCAACAAATGCCTGATAAAACGCCTAGGTTCATATATAAGGTGCACCTGATTATAAGGATGAATGACCAGCAGGTGGCAGACCTGTGCAAAGTACAAGGCAGCTGTTGTCTGTAAGTATGGTTCATATATAAGGCACACTGGACTATAAGGCGCACCTTTGATTTCTGAGAAAATCAAAGGATTTTAAGTGTGCCTTATAGTCTGAAAAATACAGTATATAGTCTCTGGTCTACTAAGTTTGCATGAAGTTAAAAATTTAATTTACTAATTTAATCTCCAGCTGGGAGTTTGCTTTGCTTGACTGAATTTTCTTTCCATGAATTGACCCAATGTGCACCCTACTACCCAACACCTGAGCCCAAAAGTCTTGACTTTAACCAGCACTATTCTTAACTTTGCTGTTTGATGTTTCAGACAAAAGGATGCCACTTGACGAGAATGTATTACAGCTAGCAAGAGCTTTAACAGGCATAGGACATAGTGTGCTTAAGGATAAAGGAAGATTAACATTTTTCAATGTTGACCAAGCTAAAGATATTATCGACTATTTTAAAATCAGGTATGTTACTGTAATATAGGAAATGGGGCACTAGTAGAGTATAGAAGTTTTTGTTTAGGGTTTTTGGGCACAGAATAGTTGCGGATCATTTGTTTCCGACTATGCCGACACATCTGTATATTTTTGGTGCAAGTGGGCGTGGCCTAACTTTTCCACATTATCTGTCACATTTATGTGTATTTTGTCTGCATTTTTGGGCGCAATTTTTGGCACACAATGGACCAGGAAAAGAATGGTCAGAGAGCAAAATTAAGGCGCAGTCCATGTAAGATTTTGGCGCATCTCATTGATGTCGGCATTTTCATGGCGCACTACTGATTATTACTGTCTATCCATTATTTACTTACAGCCGTGCGCCACTTTAAAACATCGGGCTGTGCTTTCCAGAGACTGATCTCCGATGCCGACAGTCGTGCTTGCACCAGAATTAGCAAATCCCCCCCAATGTGTCCCAACATGAATAAGAACTTAACCTTTTCTTTATGATGATCATCCAGCACAGAGAGAAGTTCATATTATATCATCAAACCTATAAAATAGTGGAAATAAAATGACTTTACTAAATTGATCTGTTTTAATTTTTTTTTTTTTTTTGGAAGATTCATCTAGCAGCAGAGTATCGGGGGAAAAATTGGACTTTCATTTGGGATTGTATCTAATGGTGATAAATTCCGAATGTTAATGGAGATAATTTTTATGAAGAAAAATAAACCTATGATGAGGAAAATTGTGAGACAGGTTGGGGCTGAAATGAATCATTGCTATTATCCCATGTCATGTTCTTTTTTGGAATCAGATCATTTTTAATGAGTTTTTCCAAATAACAACAAGTACATTGCTTCCTACAATATCAACGTGAAATCAGCTCTAGGGCAGGATACTGAGCTATATACCACACATATACAAACAATTTAAAGAACATTCAAAGAACACACCCCACCCTTTTACTCTCCCATCCTATGTCATGTTGAAAGGCTATTTGAAAGTCAGACATTGATGTAGAAGGAGCTGCCTTATTTAGGTTGGCACTATTATTTTCCTTTTCCTTCCTGGTAAACATTTTATGCATATCACTTTCCTAGAATTCCCAAGAGAACATGCATGACATGTGATACTCCCCACACCACAGTAATGGTGCATAGGCAAAATTTCCATGAGGAGTTGAGTTTCTATCCAATTCCGACATATAATTTGAAGAGTCATATTCCTTGTCCCATGACACAGCTCTGGGCCAGCATGGGCCGCGTAAATAACAAATGTAGCCACCAGAAGGGTAAATAAGTTGATCAACTACAAGGTGGCTTTTTTAGAATCAGAATTTTGCTGTGGAATTTTATGAGAAAGCCTTCTTTCCCAATAAACCACTTCTCTTTGAGAAACAAGGGGTAAAAAAGGTCAAAGCTGGTACATACCATGTAAATCATTCATGAGGCCCTAATTAAGCCAAATTTATGGTGCATTTTTCTAAGTAAATTTAATTTTTTTTTATTTGGATAAGTTGACAACCCTGACACAACTTGACGGACAATGGGGGTTATTTGTCATTAGGTGGCTCCTTGGGTCAGTTCTATGTCTATTTTTGGATCTCTAATGAGTCTGATGAGCAGCAAAGTGGCTTTGGCCCTTCAATAATGTTCGTTTGCTCTACTTCCTGTCTTGGATTTTTTTTTTCAAAAAGTCTCAAAATGCATATAAAAAGTCCCAGCACACAGACTAGCAGGGGACTGGAATAACTGACTTTTTATGGGATTTTTTGCAAAAATCCCAAGTCATGAATCTGGTATTGCACGTTGTTGCACTTGCAGTAGTTCTATTTTTACACCAGAGAAATGAAGAGGCAGAAATTGTTCCAAAAAAAATCTGTGTAACTTTTTTACGACTAAAAAGCCCACAAGAACCAATGATAAATAACCCCCAATGAGTTAGGTTATCAAGACTTATACTGATAACTGATACTTCAGATACCGCCTCCACTTCAAGGAGGGAGGGGCGTGTGGTGGGAGTGGACTAGGCTGCCAAAAGTTGGGAACTAGAGTGGATTGGTGCAAAAATTTTCACCCTTGTAAAAAAGTGACCTGTCTTAAATCTTAAACTGGCACATCTGGATTGTCTTGATAAATCTGTAATTTGCAAGCATAAGTGAATAGTGTAAAAGGTAGGCAAAATGCACTGAGAAGAAGCAAACACGGTGCAAGTCGAAGGGATAGTTCGGTGATCGATATATATACCAGACCAGATGATCCAGGAAGATTGAAGTCTTTGGGTGGGTGGGTGTTATTTTAAGATTGTCGAGAAATGTTACGCTACTAGGAATAAGAGGACCTGAACAATAATGTTCCGGTCCCCGAACCCAGACTTCAGTCAGATCCTCCTATGAAAATATAGTGGACTTTAAAATGTTGCATTATTATTTTGAGTTTTCAATTTGTTTGATGCAGTATTAATGCAGTTCTTCTTCTTGCCTTTTCAGTTTGTTTCAACATTATAAGCTATACGAGTGCATGTTCACTGTCCCCAGGGATCAAATGGTTATAGGAGAAGAGGTAAGCAACGGCATAGAAAATATTATATTTATCTTGATATTTTGTGTTCTTTTTTTTAAACCGCAATAAAAGCATATAAACCATTTCATTCCAAGTAAAATTTGTGGACAATATCTCTTTTATTAGATCTTATATCTATATATATTGGGTATTCTATTTGTTTAGTATTGTTTTGAATTGAATTATTGGGCGTCATTCAATTCCGATTCCAGGTGTTATACTCAACATCCTCACAGATCCAAAAAAAGAAAAAATAGTCTCTGCAGGCCCTGAACGTAGGGATTCCAATATATTTAGGGATTGCTTACCGACCACTGGATCAAACCACAATATAAAAGTATGAAAACAAGGATGCTGTACCTCCAACAAAATTTATTTACTTGTTTTCATTAAAGTTCCATAAAAAAAGCATATTAAATCAGGGAAACTTACTCATAAATCTGTGACTGTGGTAATCTTCTTATATTTGTTATCCATTAGCTCCTTCCTTCAATAAACATCTTTTAAAATTATGCTAATGAGTTTGAAGGGCTCCCAAGGGTGTTACCATAGCCTCTCCGTGCTACGTTGCAGTTTCACAGGATGTTGGACTGTCTCACCCTCCCTCCTGCTCCCTCATCACTTCCTCCTCCTTCTGCTTGATGTAATCTCACAGTGGGGGAAGTACTCCTCACAGTGTAACAGCCTGTGAAGCTACAGTAGGGATGGGTTCTGGTAATGCCCCCTAGAGCCCTTATGGCTCATTAGTAGAGATGAGCGAACATGCTCGTCCGAGCTTGATGCTCGGTCGAGCATTAGCGTACTCGAAACTGCTCGTTGCTCGGACGAATACTTCGCCCGCTCGAGAAAATGGCAGCTCCCGCCGTTTTGCTTTTTGGCGGCCAGAAACAGAGCCAATCACAAGCCAGGAGACTCTGCACTCCACCCAGCATGACGTGGTACCCTTACACGTCGATAGCAGTGGTTGGCTGGCCAGATCAGGTGACCCTGGGATAGACTAGCCGCTGCCCGCGCTGCTCGGATCATTCTGTGTCTGGATGCCGCTAGGGAGAGAGCTGCTGCTGGTCAGGGAAAGCGTTAGGGTGTTCTATTAGCTTACTGTTAGGCAGGAGTGATTCTCCAAGAACCCAACAGCCCTTCTTAGGGCTACAATAACGTTATACTTTTTTTTTTTTTTATTTGCAGCTAGTACCATATTGTGAGGAATTTGCAGGGGGACTTGCTACCGTTGTGTTTAGCTCTTAGTGACACACATATCCACCTCAAACACCAAAGTGGGAAAATTTATTAGGGGTTTGATTTCAATTAGGCACAGTCTGCCATTTACTTTTTATTTTACGTTTATTTTTTCATAACTCAGTGTCATCTCATCTTGCATATTAGTGTGCTTTCATACTTGGCTAGAAAATAGCCATAGGAGAATCCAAACGGCTTACTTACGCCTACAGTAGCGTTATATATATTTGATTTCTGGTTGATTTGCTGGTGGCTGTACTTGCTGCAGTGCATCTACTAGCAAATTGTGAGCAATTTGTAGTGAGACTTGCGACCGCTGTGTTTTGCGCTTAGTGACGCACATATCCATCGCAAAGACCGAAGTGGGAAAATTTATTAGGGGTTGGATTTCAATTAGGCACAGTCTGCCATTTCCTTTTTTATTTTACGTTTATTTTGTTTAATAACTCGCTTTCATACTTGGCTAGAAAATAGCCATAGGAGAATCCAAACGGCTTACTTACGCCTACAGTAGCGTTATATATAGTTGATTTCTGGTTGATCTGCTGGTGGCTGTACTTGCTGCAGTGCATCTACTAGCAAATTGTGAGCAATTTGTAGTGAGACTTGCGACCACTGTGTTTTACGCTTAGTGACGCACATATCCATCGCAAAGACCGAAGTGGGAAAATTTATTAGGGGTTGGATTTCAATTAGGCACAGTCTGCCATTTCCTTTTTTATTTTACGTTTATTTTGTTTAATAACTCGCTTTCATACTTGGCTAGAAAATAGCCATAGGAGAATCCAAACGGCTTACTTACGCCTACAGTAGCGTTATATATAGTTGATTTCTGGTTGATCTGCTGGTGGCTGTACTTGCTGCAGTGCATCTACTAGCAAATTGTGAGCAATTTGTAGTGAGACTTGCGACCACTGTGTTTTACGCTTAGTGACGCACATATCCATCGCAAAGACCGAAGTGGGAAAATTTATTAGGGGTTGGATTTCAATTAGGCACAGTCTGCCATTTCCTTTTTTATTTTACGTTTATTTTTTTAATAACTCAGCGTCATCTCATCTGGCATAGCAGTGTGCTTTCATACTTGGCTAGAAAATAGCCATAGCAATAGGATAGCATCGTTTGGTTTTAAAAACTCAAAAACACAAAAAAAAGTTAAAAAAAAATTAAAGCTATAACTCTCATTTTAAAAATGTTTAACCCGAGGGCTAGGGGTAGAGGACGAGGGCGGGGACGTGGGCGTCCAACTACTGCAGGGGTCAGAGGCCGTGGTCCTGGCCGGGGTGAGACACCACCTGCTTATGAGGGAGCAGGGGAACGCCGCAGAGCTACACTCCCTAGGTTCATGTCTGAAGTTACTGGGACTCGTGGTAGAGCACTGTTGAGGCCAGAACAGTGCGAACAGGTGATGTCGTGGATTTCCGACAATGCTTCGAGCAATTTGTCCACCAGTCAGTCTTCCACGCAGTCCACCCATGTCACCGAAATCGCCACTCCTCCAGCTCCTGCACCTCAGCCTCCTCCCCCCCAGTCTGCCCCCTCCCAGGAAAATTTGGCATTTGAACCGGCATACTCTGAGGAACTGTTTTCTGGACCCTTCCCACACTCACAAACCACTTGTCCGGTTGCTGCTGAGCAATTTTCTGATGCCCAGGTTTTCCACCAGTCACAGTCTGTGGGTGATGATGACCTTCTTGACGTAGTGGAAGAAGTGTGTAAAGAGGTGTCCGACGATGAGGAGACACGGTTGTCAGACAGTGGGGAAGTTGTTGTCAGGGCAGGAAGTCCGAGGGGGGAGCAGACTGAGGGATCGGAGGATGATGAGGTGACAGACCCAAGCTGGGTTGATAGGCCGGGTGAACACAGTGCTTCTGAGACGGAGGAGAGTCCTATAGCAGAACAGGTTGGAAGAGGCAGTGGTGGGGCCAGACGGAGAGGCAGGGCCAGAGCAGGTGCATCAGCGCCAAATGTGTCACGTAGTGAAGCTCCCGTGGCGAAGGCTCTTGCGGCGAGGGCTAGATTTTCAGAAGTCTGGAGGTTCTTTAAGGAAACACCGGATGACCGACGGACTGTGGTGTGCAACATTTGCCAAACCAGGATCGGCAGGGGTTCCACCACTACTAGCTTAACTACCACCAGTATGCGCAGGCATATGAATGCTAAACACCCCACTCAGTGGCAACAAGCCCGTTCACCTCCGGCCGTGCACACCACTGCTCCTTCCCCTGTGTCAGCTGATAGTCAGCCCCCTGCCCAGGACCCTGCCACAAAAACCCCATCGTCGCCTCCACGATCCTCCACAGCATCCACCAGCGTTCAGCTCTCCATACCCCAGACGCTGGAGCGGAAACGCAAATATAGTGCAACCCACCCGCACGCCCAAGCCCTTAATGTGCACATCTCCAGATTGCTTAGCCTGGAGATGCTGCCCTATAGGCTAGTAGAGACCGAGGCCTTTCGCAACCTCATGGCGGCGGCCGCCCCTCGGTATTCGGTCCCCAGCCGCCACTACTTTTCCCGATGTGCCGTCCCAGCCCTGCACCAGCACGTGTCAGACAACATCATCCGTGCCCTGACCAACGCCGTTTCTGACAAGGTCCACCTGACCACGGCCACTATATATCGCTGACGGCACATTGGGTTAACTTGGTGGAGGCTGGGACCGAGTCTGACCCTGCGGCTGGTCATATACTGCCGACGCCGAGGATTGCGGGGCCTACCTCGGTCCAGGTGTTTCAGGCCTACTATGCCTCCTCCTCCTCCCACCCCTCCTCCACCTCCTCCTCCGAACTACCATCCGTGGGCATGGCGCCATCAGTCGGTAGCTCTAGGCACAGCGGCAGTGCCGTCTCTAAGCGACAGCAGGCGGTGCTCAAACTGCTGAGCCTAGGCGATAAAAGGCACACCGCCCAAGAGCTATTACAGGGCATCACGGCGCAGACTGATCTGTGGCTGGCACCGCTGAACCTGAAGCCAGGCATGGTTGTGTGTGACAACGGCCGTAACCTGGTGGCGGCTCTGCAACTCGGCAGACTGACACATGTGCCATGCCTGGCCCATGTGTTAAATCTGATAGTTCAGCGTTTCCTCAAGACATACCCCAATCTGTCAGATTTGCTCACGAAGGTGCGCCGCATCTGTGCGCATTTCAGGAAGTCCAGCACAGATGCTGCCACTCTCAGGGCAGCGCAGCGCCGCCTCCAACTGCCCGCTCACCGACTGTTGTGCGACGTGCCCACGAGGTGGAATTCAACACTGACCATGTTATCCAGAGTTTACCAGCAGCGCCGAGCGATTGTAGACTGCCAGATGTCAACTTCCACCAGAACTGGTAGTCAGGTCAGTCAGCTTCCTCAAGTCTACAATGAGGAGTGGACGTGGATGTCTGATATCTGTCAGGTGCTGAGTAACTTTGAGGAGTCAACACAGATGGTCAGTGGCGATGCCGCCATCATCGGCCTCACCATCCCGCTGCTTGGCCTGTTGAAAAACTCTCTGATCAGCATGAAGTCGGAAGCTTTGCGCTCGTCACAAGAGACGGGGGAAGAAGATTCCCTTGTTGATAGCCAAAGCACCCTTAGGTCTGTTTCTCAGCGCATATCGGAGGAGGTGGAGGTGGAGGAGGATGAGGAGGAAGAGGAGGAGAATGTTGGCGAGACACAAGAGGGGACCATTGTTGAGTCCTTCACTGTTCAGCGTGTATGGGCAGAAGAAGAGGAGTTGGAGGAGGAGGAAATGGACAGTCAGGCCAGTGAGGGGAGTGAATTCTTACGCGTTGGTACTCTGGCGCATATGGCAGATTTCATGCTAGGCTGCCTATCCCGTGACCCTCGCGTTCAAAGAATTTATTCCAGCACCGATTACTGGGTGTTCACTCTCCTGGACCCACGGTACAAGCAAAATCTTTCCACTCTCATCCCTGGAGAGGAAAGGAGTGTGAGAATGCATGAATACCAGCAGGCCCTGGTGCACAAGCTGAAACAGTATTTCCCTTCTGACAGCGCTAGCGGCAGAGTGCGTAGTTCTGCGGGACAAGTAGCGAGGGAGAGTAGGCGAGCAGGCAGCTTGTCCAGCACTGGCAAGGGTACGCTTTACAAGGCTTTTGCCAGCTTTATGTCACCCCAGCAAGACACTGTCACCTGTCCGCAGTCTCGGCAGAGTAGGGCTGATCTTTACAGAAAGATGGTGAGGGAGTACGTAGCTGACCATACCATCGTCCTAAATGATCACACAGCTCCCTACAACTACTGGGTTTCAAAGCTGGACATGTGGCACGAACTGGCGCTGTACGCCTTGGAGGTTCTTGCCTGCCCTGCCGCTAGCGTCTTGTCCGAGCGGGTTTTCAGTGCAGCTGGTGGCATCATCACCGATAAGCGTACACGCCTGTCGACTGACAGGCTGACGCTTATTAAGATGAATAAAGCCTGGATTTCTCATAATTTCCAATCTCCACCAGGTGAAGGAAGCTCAACCTGAATAATTTATCCACTCCTCCTCCTCCTCATTTTCCTCCTTCTCCTCCTCTTTGTACAGTAAAGCAGAGGAAACTGGCTATTTTTTGACAGGGCCCACTGGCTGTAGCTATAGTACTTTATGCATTTAATTTTTCTGGAGGGCCACCGACCCGGTCCTCTGTTTTAAACAATTTTTGGGAGTGCCACATACAGGCACTCAATCTATTCCATTTTTCTGGAGGGCCACCTACCTGCTCCTCTGGTTTGAAAACTTTTTTGGACTGCCACATACAGGCACTATCCAAATTAAATTGTCTCCATAGCAGCCTCCACACGTTGTCTCCATTGCTACCTCCAAAAGTCGTCCATATAGCTGCCTCCATACATCGTCCCTTTATCAAACGAGGTGTGTCAGGCAGAAATTTGGGTTGTTTTCATGGATTCCACATCAAAGTTGTTAACTTTGTCGCCACCCAGCTGTGTTATCCACAAAATATACTGGCAAACTTTTATCATTTACCAATATTATTTCAGCGCTTCTTGCGCATCTGTTTACATTCCCCTCACCCGCCATATCCCAAACTTATAAGAACGCTACTACACTTGATCTTATACAAAAGGTTCTTAGAAGTGCTGTTTGGGGAGTAGCCTAGAGACAGGGGCTTGGATTGGCGAAAGCTCGCCTGGCAGCGGAGCGCCAGCTCCATGCCAAGATCCAACTAACATAGTTTTAACTGCAGCACCTTTAATCTACTACTAGTTCACTGCCTCCATACATGGTCCCCTTATCAAACGAGCTGTGTCAGGCAGAATTTTGGGTTGTTTTCATGGCTTCCATGTTAACTTTGTCGCCACCCTGCTGTGTAATCCACAAAATATACTGGCAAACTTTTATCATGTACCGATATTATTTGAGCGCTTCTTGCTCACCTCCTTTGGTTCCTCTCTGCCACCCATTGGTTTGAAGCCTGAGTCCATTTAGGGTATGTCGCCATGACACTCTCTAGCCTGCTGCCGCTGCCTCTGCATGCCGTCCCCTATAGTGTCAGGGTCAATTATTGGATGTTTTAGATGCTATCTAGCTTCATTCTGTCACTCTGTCATGGCCATGCTGTTGCCCATAATTTTGGCATAATGGTGCGATTAAGCAGCCTCAGAGGCATCCATGCATGCTGCCCCTGCTGTTTCCTGTCCATTTCCGTGGTGTTTCCATCCTTTTCTGAGGTTCCCAGGTGTTTGGCCAAGCTTCCCTGTGCAGAGCCTTGGTCCCCTTGAAAAATGCTCGAGTCTCCCATTGACTTCAATGGGGTTCGTTATTCGAGACGAGCACTCGAGCATCGGGAAAAGTTCGTCTCGAATAACGAGTACCCGAGCATTTTAGTGTTCGCTCATCTCTAGAGACGAACTTTTCCCGATGCTCGAGTGCTCGTCTCGAATAACGAGCCCCATTGAAGTCAATGGGAGACTCGAGCATTTTTCAAGGGGACCAAGGCTCAGGAAACAGCAGGGGCAGCATGCATGGATGCCTCTGAGGCTGCCTAATCGCACCATTATGCCAAAATTATGGGCAACAGCATGGCCATGACAGAGTGACAGAATGAAGCTAGATAGCATCTAAAACATCCAATAATTGACCCTGACACTATAGGGGACGGCATGCAGAGGCAGCGGCAGCAGCGGCAGGCTAGAGAGTGGCATGGCGACATACCCTAAATGGACTCAGGCTTCAAACCAATGGGTGGCAGAGAGGAACCAAAGGAGGTGAGCAAGAAGCGCTCAAATAATATCGCTACATGATAAAAGTTTGCCAGTATATTTTGTGGATTACACAGCAGGGTGGCGACAAAGTTAACAAGTTTGTTGTGGAAGCCATGAAAACAACCCCAAATTCTGCCTGACACAGCTCGTTTGATAAGGGGACCATGTATGCTTACAGTTCATGCCAGTCGCTGCACTTGCTGCCAGTCTCCTTTCGAATAGTTTAAAATAATAATAACCCTCATCCATAAAGCTCTGTATAATGCTGCACCCCCCTACCTCTCCTCTCTTATCTCAGTCTATCGCCCAACCCGTGCTCTTAGATCCGCCAGTGATCTTAGATTAACCTCTACCCTAGTGCGGACCTCCCACTCGCGTCTCCAAGACTTCTCTAGAGCTGCACCAATTCTATGGAATGCTCTGCCCCGGACTATCAGACTAATACCTAACCTCCAAAGTTTCAAACGTGCTCTTAAAACCCATTTCTTTAGGCAAGCCTATAACACTCATTAACTGCATGAAGTTTTAACTCTTCTACTAACCCGTCCTGTGTCGTCCTCCCATCTGTTATCCAGCAACCAACAGGCACCAGACTTCTCTGCAGTCCCATTCACCCTGGACCTGGTATATAAGATGACGGCTGAGTGTTTCAAGCGACAGCAATTCCATTTATTATATTTTTTTCTATTCCCTAAGAAGAATGGCTTGACCATTAAATATTCTTTTACCTCGTGTTACCCCATCATCTTCATAAACCGTAAGCTCTGGCGAGCAGGGACCTCACTCCTGTTGTTCCATACAAATGTTGTGCTCTGTTACATTACATTTGTATTTGTTTCCTATGATTTGTAAAGCGCTGCAGAATATGATGACGCTATATAAATAAAGATTATTATTATTATGGAGGCAGTGAACAAGTAGTAGATTAAAGGTGCTGCAACTATGTTAGTTGGATCTTGTGATGGAGCTGGCGCTCTGCAGCCAGGCGAGCTTTCGCCAATCCAAGCCCCTGTTTCTAGGCTACTCCCCAAACAGCACTTCTAAGAACCTTTTGTATAAGATCAAGTGTAGTAGCGTTCTTATAAGTTTAGGATATGCCGGGTGAGGGGAATGTAAACAGATGCGCAAGAAGCGCATGATGCGCATGGAGCTGGCGCTCCGCTGCCAGGCGAGCTTTCGCCAATCCAAGCCCCTGTCTCTAGGCTACTCCCCAAACAGCACTTCTAAGAACCTTTTGTATAAGATCAAGTGTAGTAGCGTTCTTATAAGTTTAGGATATGCCGGGTGAGGGGAATGTAAACAGATGCGCAAGAAGCGCTGAAATAATATCCCTAAATGGTAAAAGTTTGCCAGTATATTTTGTGGATAACACAGCAGGGTGGCGACAAAGTTAACAACTTTGATGTGGAATCCATGAAAACAACCCAAATTTCTGCCTGACACACCTCGTTTGATAAAGGGACGATGTATGGAGGCAGCTATATGGACGACTTTTGGAGGTAGCAATGGAGACAACGTGTGGAGGCTGCTATGGAGACAATTTAATTTGGATAGTGCCTGTATGTGGCAGTCCCAAACATTTTTCAAACCAGAGGAGCAGGTAGGTGGCCCTCCAGTAAAATGGAATAGATTGAGTGCCTGTATGTGGCAGTCCCAAAAATGTTTCAAACCAGAGGAGCAGGTAGGTGGCCCTCCAGTAAAATGGAATAGATTGAGTGCCTGTATGTGGCAGTCCCAAAAATTCTTCAAACCAGAGGAGCAGGTAGGTGGCCCTCCAGTAAAATGGAATAGATTGAGTGCCTGTATGTGGCAGTCCCAAAAATTGTTCAAACCAGAGGAGCAGGTAGGTGGCCCTGCAGTAAAATGGAATAGATTGAGTGCCTGTATGTGGCAGTCCCAAAAATTTTTCAAACCAGAGGAGCAGGTAGGTGGCCCTGCAGTAAAATGGAATAGATTGAGTGCCTGTATGTGGCAGTCCCAAAAATGTTTCAAACCAGAGGAGCAGGTAGGTGGCCCTCCAGTAAAATGGAATAGATTGAGTGCCTGTATGTGGCAGTCCCAAAAATTTTTTAAAACAGAGGACCGGGTAGGTGGCCCTCCAGAAAAATGGAATAGATTGAGTGCCTGTATGTGGCACTCACAAAAATTGTTTCAAACAGAGGACCGGGTAGGTGGCCCTCCAGAAAAATTAAATGCATGAAGTACTATAGCAAGAGCCAGTGGGCCCTGTCAAAAAATAGCCATTTTCCTCTGCTTTACTGTACAAAGAGGAGGAGAAGGAGGAAAATGAGGAGGAGGAGGAGGAGTGGATCAATTATTCAGGTTGAGCTTCCTTCACCTGGTGGAGATTGGAAATTCTGAGAAATCCAGCCTTTATTCATTTTAATAAGCGTCAGCCTGTCAGCGCTGTCAGTCGATAGGCGTGTACGCTTATCGGTGATGATGCCACCAGCTGCACTGAAAACCCGCTCGGACAAGACGCTAGCGGCAGGGCAGGCAAGAACCTCCAAGGCGTACAGCGCCAGTTCGTGCCACATGTCCAGCTTTGAAACCCAGTAGTTGTAGGGAGCTGTGTGATCATTTAGGACGATGGTATGGTCAGCTACGTACTCCCTCACCATCTTTCTGTAAAGATCAGCCCTACTCTGCCGAGACTGGGGACAGGTGACAGTGTCTTGCTGGGGTGACATAAAGCTGGCAAAAGCCTTGTAAAGCGTACCCTTGCCAGTGCTGGACAAGCTGCCTGCTCGCCTACGCTCCCTCGCTACTTGTCCCGCAGAACTATGCACTCTGCCGCTAGCGCTGTCAGAAGGGAAATACTGTTTCAGCTTGTGCACCAGGGCCTGCTGGTATTCATGCATTCTCACACTCCTTTCCTCTGCAGGGATGAGAGTGGAAAGATTTTGCTTGTACCGTGGGTCCAGGAGAGTGAACACCCAGTAATCGGTGCTGGAATAAATTCTTTGAACGCGAGGGTCACGGGATAGGCAGCCTAGCATGAAATCTGCCATATGCGCCAGAGTACCAACGCGTAAGAATTCACTCCCCTCACTGGCCTGACTGTCCATTTCCTCCTCCTCCAACTCCTCCAACTCCTCTTCTTCTGCCCATACACGCTGAACAGTGAAGGACTCAACAATGGTCCCCTCTTGTGTCTCGCCAACATTCTCCTCCTCTTCCTCCTCATCCTCCTCCACCTCCACCTCCTCCGATATGCGCTGAGAAACAGACCTCAGGGTGCTTTGGCTATCAACAAGGGAATATTCTTCCCCCGTCTCTTGTGACGAGCGCAAAGCTTCCGACTTCATGCTGACCAGAGAGTTTTTCAACAGGCCAAGCAGCGGGATGGTGAGGCTGATGATGGCGGCATCGCCACTGACCATCTGTGTTGACTCCTCAAAGTTACTCAGCACCTGACAGATATCAGACATCCACGTCCACTCCTCATTGTAGACTTGAGGAAGCTGACTGACCTGACTACCAGTTCTGGTGGAAGTTGACATCTGGCAGTCTACAATCGCTCTGCGCTGCTGGTAAACTCTGGATAACATGGTCAGTGTTGAATTCCACCTCGTGGGCACGTCGCACAACAGTCGGTGAGGCGGCGCTGCGCTGCCCTGAGAGTGGCAGCATCTGGGCTGGACTTCCTGAAATGCGCACAGATGCGGCGCACCTTCGTGAGCAAATCAGACAGATTGGGGTATGTCTTGAGGAAACACTGCACTATCAGATTTAACACATGGGCCAGGCATGGCACATGTGTCAGTCTGCCGAGTTGCAGAGCCGCCACCAGGTTACGGCCGTTGTCACACACAACCATTCCCGGCTTGAGGTTCAGCGGTGCCAGCCACAGATCAGTCTGCGCCGTGATGCCCTGTAATAGCTCTTGGGCGGTGTGCCTTTTGTCGCCTAGGCTCAGCAGTTTGAGCACCGCCTGCTGTCGCTTAGCGACGGCACTGCTGCTGTGCCTAGAGCTACCGACTGATGGCGCCGTGCCCACGGATGGTAGTTCGGAGGAGGAGGTGGAGGAGGGGTGGGAGGAGGAGGAGGCATAGTAGGCCTGAAACACCTGGACCGAGGTAGGCCCCGCAATCCTCGGCGTCGGCAGTATATGAGCAGCCCCAGGGTCAGACTCGGTCCCAGCCTCCACCAAGTTAACCCAATGTGCCGTCAGCGATATATAGTGGCCCTGCCCGGCAGCACTCGTCCACGTGTCCGTGGTCAGGTGGACCTTGTCAGAAACGGCGTTGGTCAGGGCACGGATGATGTTGTCTGACACGTGCTGGTGCAGGGCTGGGACGGCACATCGGGAAAAGTAGTGGCGGCTGGGGACCGAATACCGAGGGGCGGCCGCCGCCATGAGGTTGCGAAAGGCCTCGGTCTCTACTAGCCTATAGGGCAGCATCTCCAGGCTAAGCAATCTGGAGATGTGCACATTAAGGGCTTGGGCGTGCGGGTGGGTTGCACTATATTTGCGTTTCCGCTCCAGCGTCTGGGGTATGGAGAGCTGAACGCTGGTGGATGCTGTGGAGGATCGTGGAGGCGACGATGGGGTTTTTGTGCCAGGGTCCTGGGCAGGGGGCTGACTAGCAGCTGACACAGGGGAAGGAGCAGTGGTGTGCACGGCCGGAGGTGAACGGGCTTGTTGCCACTGAGTGGGGTGCTTAGCATTCATATGCCTGCGCATACTGGTGGTAGTTAAGCTAGTAGTGGTGGAACCCCTGCTGAGCCTGGTTTGGCAAATGTTGCACACCACAGTCCGTCGGTCATCCGGTGTTTCCTTAAAGAACCTCCACACTTCTGAAGATCTAGCCCTCGCCGCAAGAGCCCTCACCACGGGAGCTTCACTAGTTGACAGTGGCGCTGATGCACCAGCTCTGGCCCTGCCTCTCCGTCTGGCCCCACCACTGCCTCTTCCAACCTGTTCAGGTCGAGGACTCTCCTCCGTCTCAGAAGCACTGTGTTCACCCGGCCTCTCAACCCAGCTTGGGTCTGTCACCTCATCATCCTCCGATCCCTCAGTCTGCTCCCCCCTCGGACTTCCTGCCCTGACAACAACTTCCCCACTGTCTGACAACCGTGTCTCCTCATCGTCGGACACCTCTTTACACACTTCCACTACGTCAAGAAGGTCATCATCACCCACAGACTGTGACTGGTGGAAAACCTGGGCATCGGAAAATTGCTCAGCAGCAACCGGACAAGTGGTTTGTGACTGTGGGAAGGGTCCAGAAAACAGTTCCTCAGAGTATGCCGGTTCAAATGGCAAATTTTCCTGGGAGGGGGCAGACTGGGGGGGAGGAGGCTGAGGTGCAGGAGCTGGAGGAGTGGGGATTTCGGTGACATGGGTGGACTGCGTGGAAGACTGACTGGTGGTGGACAAATTGCTCGAAGCATTGTCAGCAATCCACAACATCACCTGTTCGCACTGTTCTGGCCTCAACAGTGCTCTACCACGAGTCCCAGTAACTTCAGACATGAACCTAGGGAGTGTAGCTCTGCGGCGTTCCCCTGCTCCCTCATCAGCAGGTGGTGTCTCACCCCGCCCAGGACCACGGCCTCTGACCCCTGCAGTAGTTGGACGCCCACGTCCCCGCCCTCGTACTCTACCCCTAGCCCTCGGGTTAAACATTTTTAAAATGAGAGTTATAACTTTTTTTTTTTTTTTACTTCTTTTTGTTTTTTTTTGTGTTTTTTTGTGTTTTTTTTTTTTTTTGTGTTTTTTGTTTTTTTTTGAGTTTTTAAAACCAAACAATCCTATCCTATTGCTATGGCTATTTTCTAGCCAAGTATCAAAGGAAGCACACTACTATGCCAGATGAGATGACACTGAGTTAGTGCCTAATAGAAATCCAACCCCTACTGAATTTTGCCACTTCGGCCTTTGCTATGGATATGTGCGCCACTAAGCGCAGAACACAGCGGTCGCAAGTCTCACTACAAATTGCTCAGAATTGGCAAGTACATGCACTGCAGAAACTACAGCCACCAGCAGATCAACCAGAAATCAAATATATAGAACGCTACTGTAGGCTTCAAGAAGCTATTTGTATTCTCCTATGGCTATTTTCTAGCCAAGTATCAAAGGAAGCACACTACTATGCCAGATGAGATGACACTGAGTTATTGCCTAATAGAAATCCAACCCCTACTGAATTTTCCCACTTCGGCCTTTGCTATGGATATGTGCGCCACTAAGCGCAGAACACAGCGGTCGCAAGTCTCACTACAAATTGCTCAGAATTGGCAAGTACATGCACTGCAGAAACTACAGCCACCAGCAGATCAACCAGAAATCAAATATATAGAACGCTACTGTAGGCTTCAAGAAGCTGTTTGTATTCTCCTATGGCTATTTTCTAGCCAAGTATCAAAGGAAGCACACTACTATGCCAGATGAGATGACACTGAGTTAGTGCCTAATAGAAATCCAACCCCTACTGAATTTTCCCACTTCGGTCTTTGCTATGGATATGTGTGCCACTAAGAGCTAAACACAACGGTAGCAAGTCCCCCTGCTAATTCCTCACAAAATGGTAATAGATGCAAATTAAAATAAAAAAAGTAGAACGTTATTGTAGCCCTAAGAAGGGCTGTTGGGTTCTTTGAGAATCACTCCTGCCTAACAGTAAGCTAATAGAACACCCTAACGCTTTCCCTGACCAGCAGCAGCTCTCTCCCTAGCGGCATCCAGAGACAGAATGATCCGAGCAGCGCGGCCAGCGGCTAGTCTATCCCAGGGTCACCTGATCTGGCCAGCCAACCACTGCTATCGACGTGTAAGGGTACCACGTCATGCTGGGTGGAGTGCAGAGTCTCCTGGCTTGTGATTGGCTCTGTTTCTGGCCGCCAAAAAGCAAAACGGCGGGAGCTGCCATTTTCTCGAGCGGGCGAAGTATTCGTCCGAGTAATGAGCAGTTTCGAGTACCCTAATGCTCGACCGAGCATCAAGCTCGGACGAGCATGTTCGCTCATCTCTATTCGTCTCGAATAACGAGTACCCGAGCATTTTAGTGCTCGCTCATCTCTACTCATTAGCATAATTGTAAAAGTTGATTTTAGTAGGAAGGAAGAAGGTCATGGAACACAACTAACAAAATATTGGTTACGTGCTCTACCATCACAGATCAGCTTATAGAAATCTGATATTAAGGACCAATGTGTAAGAGTTCTCATCATTACTTTTACCCTGGAAACCCCCTTTTAATTTGTATAAAGCTAAATCTCTGTCATGCAGGGACTTAAGCCTGTACAGAAGAAGCCTTATTGGCTCCAAGAGCTGCCATTCATTCTAGTTCCATTGTCCAAGGGATTTTACTGTATTAGCTTTTTAACTATTTTCCGAGTGACCCTCAGATGCCATAATGTATGGAGTGCACTTTTCTGTAGACCTAGAAAGCCTTTAAATTTGTTGGCAGTAATGGAGGAAAAGTACATGTATTAAACTACATCAATAAGTGAACTCCAAGTAAACCTTTATTGTAAATGTCAAAAACACAAAGCGAAAGTATGTGAAATATTTAATGTTACAGGTTAAAAAAAATATAAAAGTAGGAGAAATCCTCTTGTAAATGTCACATAACTGACTCATCCAGTTGCATCATTCTTTACCCATAGCCAGTGTGTGTCAGGAGCTGAGTGGACATTTAACTTTTATGGTTATTGTACTTTTATTGTTATTGTGGATGTGCAAGTACTGGAGTGAGTTGTTTATGCAACTAAAATGTCATTAAATTAAATACCAGTTAACCATAGAAGTCAGCCCGGACAGAGAGAGATGGAGGTACCCGGTTTATGACAGGAGAGGGTCCGGCGCTTAGTAAAACTTCAGGGAACAGTTGATAGTTCCAAATAAAAAGGTTTTATTTCCAAAATATGAAACTATGTAAAAGTAACTTAAAAAACAATCCCGCACCCTGGATTAGGGAACTGCTGACTTCAGGAGACCACTGGCTGCTGACACCGTACTATACATGCGCTCATAATCTTGCAATAAGGGGAGCGGCTACTTTGCCGGATTTTATTCCTTCTACGCTAGTCAAACATACTTCACGAGGTCAGCGCCTCCTGTCTCTCCTTTTGCTCTCTCTCCACTGCAATCCCACACCCTGGATCGGGAACTGCTGACTTCAGGAGACCACCGGCTGCTGACTCTGTACTATACATGCGCTCATAATCTTGCAATAAGGTGAGCGGCTAGGAATTTTATTCCTAGTCAAACATACTTAACGAGGTCAGCGGCTCCTGTCTCTCCTTTTGCTCTCTCTCCACATCTGCCTTGCTCATTGGACAACATCTGATTGGTCTGTGGAGCAGTGTTCCCCCAGACCCCAGCATTAGGGCAGAGAGAGAGAGAGAAAGTCAGTTCTTCACGACATTATCAGAGGAGGACTCGGATAAGGGCTTGGTTCCTGAAGTTGAGTAAGACGAGGCTCCCAAATTTATCCGTCAACTTCCGCTTTTTTGGTCTTAAATGTGTTTTTCCAGAATCCTGGAATTTGCAATATCCACCAGAGAAAGTAATTCCTTGTTTTGGGCCTTGTTCCTAGAGTTGGGTATGGGTGGGCTTGTCTACTTATGACCTTCCTACAGCACAGGACATTAGTAGTTGATCAGTGGGGTTGGGTAACCCATTCAACAGTGAACAGGTGGCATCCAATGGAGCTGGAACCAGAAAGCTCTGCCTATAGTATATTGGTCATCCAGCATCGATGAAGAAGACAGATTACGTAGTTTATTTCATTTGTATCCATAGATTTGCTTTAGTTGTCCAAGAAACTTGTTCCACAGCCTTCTGTGGGTGTATCGGATTAGAGGACCAACCCATCATTTCAGCCATATTTGAAATTTTTCATTTATGGTTCTATATTTGGAAATTATTTAGTTATGTGTGTGAGATAATGTGGCTACGCGAACTATAACATTAATGACACTTCTAAAAGTTAACAAAGCTACATATTAAAAATGGTAAAGTCTATGGCAATGATCTGACTCTCCTTTAGACAAATTCCTACTTCTCTTTGCCTGTGACCTTCCCCGGATCCAATTTAGGGTTATTTATCAAACGTACATATCCCAGTTAATTCAGTTTAAATCCTGCATTTAAATTTATGTTTCATTATAAAAGCACATTTAATTTGGCTAATATGCTGTTGAGATCATTTCCGAAAATCTGATTTCATCGGACAAAATAGGTCAATTTTTGCAATTAGAAAAGTTTCTCTTTTTTAAATGTAAAGCTCTCCCTTTACTTTTAGATAGTTGCTGACTGAACAGCTGCTCTCCCAGCCTCTCCTATGTACAAGTACACTCAAGTGTATATGCGTCGTTATCCAAGATAAAGAAATAAGCCACAAATCAGTTGATGATACGATTCTCGAAAATGAACATGATTTAGTTGATGTTGATAAAGAGAGGTTTTTTAGATTTTAGAACTTTACTGTGGATTCACAAGAGAGTGAGGATAGAAGTTGGAGGTAAATTCATAGACAGCACCTCTCTCCATGCTCCAGCTGCTGCATAACCTGTGGCGTAACTACCGCCATAGCAGCCGTAGCGGTTGCTACGGGGCCCGTGAGCATCAAGGGCCCGGACGGCGGCACAATGTCTGCTGACAGCGCTGCATTTCTGTACCCGTTCAGACCGCCGCCCGGGCCCTGCTATATGGCGCATTAAGGTCAATACCAAATACCCCCCTCTTTGTCAAGCCCACCCCAGTGTTTCTGTCCCAGCCCGCTGCTCCCGCAGCCCCCTGGCCAGAATGTTGCGCCCGCGGCCAGCACACTGGTACCGCAACTGCCCGCCCGCCCTCCACTCTGCTACAGCGGCTGCCCGGCCGGTATCCTGGTCCCGCAACTGCCCACCTGTACTCAGCGCTTCTTGGGGGCGTGCCCGGCAGGTTTGCTACTCCCGCGGCTGCCCAGCCGCTATCCTTCTCCCGTGGCCTTCAAGCAAACTCCCTGGTCCCACGGCTGCCCGGCCGGTACCCTGGTCCCGAGGCCGCCCGGCCAGCACACTGGTCCCGAGGTTGCCCGGCCGGTATCCTGGTCCCGCAGCTGCCCGCCTGTTCTGAGCACTGCTCCCACGGGTGTCCGGCCGTTACCTTGGTCCCTAGTCCCACTAGTCCCGCAGCTGCCCGCCCTCGACGCTGCTCCCGCGGTCCCCAGTCCCACGGCCGCCCGGTTGGCACCTCTGTCCAGCGGTCGTCTGCCCTCCACACTGCTCCCACGGCCACCCGCCATGTAGCTGCCGCGGCCGCCTGGCCGACACACTTCCTGGGCTCGCAGGATGAGACCTAACTGACCCACCCCACTGCAAGAAATGTAAGTCCCTATATATATGTATGTATAGTTAATTAATGTATGCTATATGTGTGTATATGCTGTGTGCATATGCTGTATATACTGTATGTATGTGTGTATATACTGTATGCATGTGTGTGTATATACTGTATGTAGTGTGTATATGCTGTATATACTGTATATATGCTGTATATACTGTATATATGTGTGTAAACGCTGTATATACTGTGTATATGCTGCATATACTATGTGTGATTATATGCTGAATATACTATGTGTGATTATATGCTGAATATACTGTATGTTTGCTGTATCTATATGCATTTTGTGTGTTTATACTGTATATAGATTAAGTATGCGTGTATATGGTGTCTTTATACTGCATGTATATGTATACACATTGGGTGTATACCGTATGTAAAAAAATATGATGTATGTATGCTATATGTATATATATATATATATATATATATATAAACAGTATGCATGCAACTTTGATGCATATATACTGTATGTATATACAGTGAATTTGTATATACTGTATGTATTAGTGTTTAGATGTATATATGAGTACATAAAAGTGTGCATATGAGTGTATACGTATGTATGTGTGGACGAGTATATAAAAGTGAGTGTAGAATGTTATGTTGTGTATTTAAGTGTATAAATGTGTGTGATTGTATAAACATGTGTGTATGTGTGAATATTTTTAAGGGGAAGGGGGGCCCCATGTAGAAATCTGCTATGGGGCCCCGACTCTCCTAGTTACGCCACTGTGCATAACCCTTCACTGCCGGTACACAGAGCTGTCGTGACCAAAGCCGTGTGCATTTTAGGCTGTACAGCTATAGTCAGGACGGCACTACCTGCCAGCCTCTGTGTACCAGCAATAAAGAGTTATGCAGCAGCTGAACGAGAGCATGGAAAGAGGTAGGTTAAGAGCTTTATTATTTTTACAAACCCCGCCCCCAACCCACACCGTATATATATATATATATATATATATATATATATATAATTCTATATTCTTGGACACCCCTTTTTTTTTTATATACCCCCTTTACTATATTATATACACAGGCCCTGGATTATGTACAAGATAGGTTTGTGTATAAGTCAGAACTGTATATGTTATCATTGTAACCCCAGACAAATTTTTTTTTTGGTCTCTGTGACAATTGGATTTTAAAAATGTTGGATTAACAATAAAGCTTCATTGCAGACCTCTTTAATATCTGTAATAGCTGTTTATTGTAGCCTAGGTCTAAAGTACAGTAGGTTACCAGAGGTTTGTTTGTAACTAGGGGTCGTCTGTAAGTCGGGTGTTCTTAAATAGGGGACCGCCTGTATATGTAAAAGTTTGCTACTATGCCTGCAACTACTACTATGTGTATTTTTATAGAGGAAATAGTACATGTGTATTCAGATAAGGTTTATATTGCTATATTATGGTAATGGGAAGTTAAAGGGAACCTTTTAAGATGTCAGGGTAGGAGGAGAAAAGAGGCTACTGGGGCGTGGAGCAGCCACGACGTGTAGTCTCATATCTGGCTACTCCACGCCCCAGTAGCCGCTTAAGAAAATTTACATATCCGCGGATTAAAGTTTTAAAAAGTTAGCGGGGACGTGAGGATTAGCTCTAAAAAGAGCTCTCCTCACGTCCCATTCATCCACTTACCACCCGATCTACCTTTATAGGTAGAATCGTGGGGGTACGTTCCCTTTAATTAACCCCTTGTTTCCCTTTTGTCATGAGAAGACAAATTCATATGTTTAATGGGGGAATTTATATTGACGTGTACAGGAGTTTTTTTTTTTTTTTTTAGCATACAAGGCATGAAAAACTAGTAATTTATGGCCCTAGTGCAAAGTCTGTACCAGGCCCTTGACTATAATGTATGGTTTATAATAGTTTCCTCATATGAGAAATTGACACCTTATGGGCCCCCTAAGCCCGGTTGCGACTGCACCCTCTGCACCCCTCAAGTTACACCCCTGTACTTTATTGATCCCCTGGGGTGATAGAACACTATGGACAATCAGCTTAGGCCCTCCTTATCTATAACATGCTGCCTGCAGATAGGACACTATGGGCAATTTGTACAGCTCCTCTTGCTCTATAATATGCTGTCTACACATAGAACAGTATGGACAATTTGCTCCACTCCTGCATTATAACATGCTGCCTGCAGATAGGACACTATGTACAATTTGTTCAGCTCCTCCTGCTCTATAACATGCTGCCTGCAGATAGGACACTATGTACAATTTGTTCAGCTCCTCCTGCTCTATAACATGCTGCCTGCAGATAGGACACTATGTACAATTTGTTCAGCTCCTCCTGCTCTATAACATGCTACCTGCAGATAGGACACTATGGACAATTCGCTCCACTCCTCCTGCATTATAACATGCTGCCTGCAATATTCTGCTATTAATGATGACCCATTCCCTTTTGATAAAATATGATCATGCTTACGTATTTTACAATGTTTAGCATATTTTATATACCTTTTTGCTGAAACCTCAGATGACGGCAGAGGATGTAGATCTTGGCAGGAGTTAAGGGCACGTACACTTTGGTCTCTTGTTTCTCTAATTAAATCACTCATAAGAAAAAGATATTTAAAACGTATCGCGTACCTTGGCGCCTAACTCTTTCTAAAACATGACAAGAATTATAATAGCGTTAGCGTTTTAATTGGTAAAAGTATCTCACTTTTTAATTTACAGCAGGCACAATATTTGGCCTCCCTTTAATCTTTTGATATCTGTCTTGTTCAGGAGATTACTTCTTTATTGGTTTAGAAATGAATTCAGTCAATTACTTCAGCGCTCTCGGGGGAGTTCTATACAGCCTGAATAATTTGAACACATCTATCTTTATTAAGCATTCAATAATGTGTTCCTTTTATATCCTAACAGTATTTCTGCTGCTTTTGTCATTTAATGATTTTTTTTTTTTATGTTAGGTGAACATTTTAGCTATGACCTTAATAATAATTCTTTATTTATATAGCGCACACAGATTACGCAGCGATGCACAAAGCATGGCAAATTGTCCCCATGGGGCTCACAATCTAATCAACCTACCAGTATGTTTTGGAGTGTGGGAGGAAACCGGTGGACCCGGAGGAAACCCACGCAAACACTGAGAGAACATACAAACTCTTTGAACTCTTTGTAGATGTTGACCTGGGTGGGATTTAAACCCAGGACTCCAGTGCTGCAAGGCAGAAGTGCTACCCACTCAGCCACCATGCCACCCTCAAGAAACCTTTAGTTTCTTGGTTATCGCTTTGACTCCGTTGTTGAGTAACGCAACTTTTTTTTTTTTTTTTCTTTTTGTGCAAATTTTTTTTGTAATTGGTAATATATTATTACCATGTCATAACACGGAGGAAACATTGTTAACCGGGGACAGTTTTCTATTTGTCGGCATTGAAACGATTCTGTTTCGGCAATAGCTGGCCGCTTTGGTTTTTATTACCTTGGCTCAAGACTTTGGAAACATTTAGGCAAGCTGTGAAATACATTGGGCACCTCTCCACTTAGAAAAGAGAATTTATTGATGTTCTGCTCCAGCAAGAAAAAAAATATACTCCATACTCACACCAGGATATTACAATGAAAATAATAGGATTATTTAATTTACAAACAACAGGCTACTATAAAAATGGATGACGGGGGCCGCTGTAATGATAATGAGAACACTAGATTGGAAATGAGAATAATGGAAAGCAGGCAAGAGAGCACATTTAATATCGTCTCCTCGTCTGAGACTGTGCTGCAACATAGATAGGAAAATGTATTCCTAAAAAAAATTGATCGGAACATAGATAATCATTTTATAGAAACAAATGATATTCTGTCTTATGTAAGTTTGTTTCCAATATTCTAAGTCGACAGGTAGTAGATCTCTTTCGCAAACAAAGAGAGATTACCAAAGATAGCCATCTTATAAAGTAATATAGTGTATTGAGTTTAATAAAAGCAAATGTGAATGTCCAACATTGTTCACAATGTAAGTATATTTATGAGACTAGTTGTACATGCCGGCATTGACCGGGATAGAAAATAACTGCTACACCTATTACAAAATGGAACGGGTTAACAAAAATATTTTGTATATATTATTATTGTTATATATTATGTTTACAACTGTCTCTGAATGTCTGTCACTAAATGCCTCTGCCAGTGACTGTCTCTGACTGTCTCTTTCTGTGGCTGTTTCTGTCTTTGCTGTCTCTGATTGTCTCTAACCATTTCTGTCTCTGAGTGACTCTGACTGTCCCGGTCTTTGACCATCTCTGTCTATGAGTGTCTGTCATTTTTCTGACTGTCTCTGACTGTCTCTGTATTTATTTGTCTCTAATTGACAGTGTCTCTGACTGTCACTTTGTCTATGGGTAGAGTTATCAGAAGTTTCTGAGAGTAGAACTGTTCTAGTTGCCCATGGAAACCAATCAGAGCTCAAGTTTCATTTTCCCACAGTGGTTTATAAAATTACAGCTGGTCTTTGATCGTTTTCCATGGGCAACTGGAACAGTTTTACCTCAGACATTTCTGACACATCTCCCCCTATCTCTGTATATCTATCCATATAACCTCACACACTGCCTATAGTAACCAATCAAAACTCAGAGCTCATATAAATGACCTGTGGCAGAATAGCAACAAATCACGACTCAGCTTCTAACTGCCACAGCAGCAGCAGCCAACAATGGCTCCTGTATATGGTGGGTAATAAGTGAATTTGGTGAAATTTCAGCTCAAAACCTAGTCTCTGATGTTCCCTGAGTCACAGAGACCGGCTGTGCAATATTTGGTGATTGTAAACGTGATGGTGCAGATTCCTTTTGCGGCCACATACACTCAGCTTTATATATTAGATTTATAAAAGAAAAGCTGATACCTGAAAGGCCTTGAAAATCCCATGGCAAAGCCTTATTGGTCATCATATGATGGCATTACCTTGTGATACAGTTTGCAAATTATCCTCTTTACAAGCTGATCGGTGATGGTCCAACTGCTGTGATCGGCAGGTCACTTGTGCAACCATTCAATATTCAAGGTATATTCCAGTAATATGTTACAAAACCCATAATGATATAAATAAATAATTACAACATGAATCACAACATGTTATGGGCTTTCTAAAGTAGGCAGAGTTATCTCCAAGATGGCCACCACAGGATACTACAAGTCCCATGGTCACTTAGTTCTCAGTAACTCCTACCTTTTGTGCTTTGCTCCAGTGATTAACAGACTATCCTGCTCTGTTACCATAGTAATAATGTGTAACTGCACATTACCTTACTGATATGGGTTTTGGCACAACATTGGCTGTACTGGATGCACTGCAACCAACCGACTACAGCCAAACACAGTGGGGATCACATGACCTGCCCATGTCCACATGATGTGGACGTGTGACTAGCGGCCATCTTCTGTCCTGTGTCCCTCCACAGGACAAAATCACAGGACAGATTAAAGGTCCTGTAGCATTTTAATTCTTCATTGTAGTGAATGTCCACAACATTTTTCTGCTAAGAGGAGCAAAATTTAAATAACTAATTACATATTAGCTTATATTTTTATGATCCTTTTGAATATGAATTATGCTTATTCCTGGAATACGTCTTAGGCTACATTCACACGGCCGTATGGGGGACATATATACATCCGACGTAGACGGCAATGGGTGCACTGCACCGTACGGGAGCCGTACTGGAAAGGACACATGGATGTGCACTACATTATCCTGAACCAAATTGATGTATGCAGTTAACATTTAGTGGCCTAACTCTTAGGTTTGGCTGCAACATCTTGAAACCCTAGAGTCTTAGGGTGCCCAGTACTTAAAATAATACATAAAAGGATCCTGTGTATATTTTTATGTTGAGGCCAGCAGCATTACAAGTAATGCTTCACTTTTTTATGTTTCCTATTTTGGACAACTTTTTAAGGGGCACTTTTCACTATGAATGTAATTTTTGGCTTGTGTCAGGTTCCAATAGCCTATGCTATGCTGATTTATAAAAAAATCCTTTGTCAGCATTCTGAATTATTGCAGTACCTTATATAAGTTTGCTTCACATTACCTGGCTCCCTGGTGGTGTGTGGTGAATCCCTGGAAAGGGTCAGCAGCAGCCTGTGTCTCCTCATGCATTCCTCTGCTCCACCACATCCCCTTCCATCCTGCCCAATGGACATGACAAAGAGGAGGAAAAGAGCAGCATTAATGTGGAGGAGAGGAGACTGATACATGCATACTCAGCTGCCCCCTCCTCAGGGACTCGCCTCACATTGCTGGTAGGAAGGCAGGTAATGTAAAATAAACTCATACAAACTACAGAAATGATCCAGAATGCTGACAAAGGCATTTTTAAAATCAGCAGAGCATGTCACCAGCTGATAGGTTCACTTAAAGCAAATATTTGGTCTTTAGGCCTGTTACAGATTGAAAATATATTTGATTCAATTCCTAAATATGAAATTGGTACCCAATGGGTCGAGAATGTGCTAACTGGGGAGCCAGTCATACAAAGGTTTTCTTAGGTATGTGGATTTAATGCTGGAGATACTCTTCAAAGTATTAGAGCATGTCTTTTGTCAAGTAGAGAGTAATTAATTATACAATTGAATCAGCTGATAACAAAGGCACAGACAACACTTGCTATATCTAAGGGGTTCTGAAAAACCCCATCCAGATATATTTATTAGTATACCTTTTGGTAAATGGGAGTAAGTAAAAGGAGAAGTAGTAGGTATTAAAGGGAACCTGTTATCAGGAGCCCTTTTTCTGGCTCCCCATGTCCCCATAGAGAATAGTGTACACATTGCCAAACAGTTTTTATAGTAAAAGTGTCTTTTTTCCAAAAAAAAAGCTAAGTTAGATCAAAGTTTACCTTTCTGTATGCAGTGCTGTGTCTCTAGACCCATGAGAGTGGCCAGTCGTACAACTAATTAAAATTATATGTGACAGATTACTTAATTACACGTGATGGCATATTGGCAATATCGTTTGACTTATTTGGCAACATATTGTTGTTTGGAAATCTGCAAAAGTTCAGTTGTCTAAAATTGTTTGGGAAATTTGTTGTGAAAGGTAAGCTTATTCCTCATGCACACAACCAGTCTTTTTGGCCGTGAGCTGGCTGCACAAACAGCGACCATCTCATGATCCCCATAGACTGCTACTGTGCACAGTCATAGTGTGGCATGGTGCACCACTCCGTTTCCTGTGGACAGCGGCTGAAACGGCCACAAATGAGGCTCGTTTACGGCCCCTTTTACACACTTTAGGACACATTTACTTACCCGTCCCGTCGTGATCCCCGAGGTGCGCTGTCCGAAGAGGATTAGGAGCTGCCGCGATTCACTAAGATCGTGCGTCCAATTTCCTGCATGCGTCGCCTCCCCGCTCAGGTCCGCCGGAGTTCACCATCTTCTTCCCGCTGCATGTAAGTGCATGGCTTGCGACACAATATTGAATGTTAAATCCCGAGCTCCGTCCAAATCAGTCGGGTCGTCCGACGACCGCGCCCCCCGATTTGTTTCGCATGAAAGTCGGCGGGATTGCACCAAAATCCGATTGCGTGCACCAAAAACCCCAGTTTCCTGGAAAAAGTCAGGAAACACGATGAAAATGCACTCCGCGGACCCTTAGTAAATGTGCCCCATTGCCTTGTGCCGTTTCCCTGCTATTTAGAGATAAAGTATTGGTATGTGTGCATGAAGGATTTTGTAATCTGAGAACCTTGTGGCCACTTACTGAGTCCTATCAAAAAGCTTCAAAATCCATCTGATCAGGCTTTTTTTTCCTACTTATCAGATAATCTTCAGGGTTACCTCCAATATGCTTAAGTCTATGGGAATACACTGCCCATAAGATGAGGAATGATTTCCGTTATCAATGGTGAACCCAAAGGTTTAGTAGCTTAAACAACATCTTGTAGTGCCACTCCACTGCTTACAATGTAATGTAGGATCTTATCTTCCTAGAATAGATGTAGAGACTTGTGAGATTGTCATGTGTTTTATACTTTCCTCTGGATCACTGGGGAAAATGTTGTAATGTTTTCTTTACACCCATCGCCATCTCATCTATATTCTATCACCTCTTATTTCAGCTGCATTATATAACTATGTAACTATGCCTGAAAATGATCTTAATTCAACAAAAACTAGGAATAGCTGGAAAGGAGGCTCAGTTACTAGGATGGATTCTGGCAATATTTCTTTATGTAGCAAGGCACGCACCTAGCCAAAAACATTACAGGAGTTTATAAATCTCCAGAATGACTTTGCCAGGTGTCACTTAATCCCATATTCACATTTGGTATACAAACTATTAAGCGGTTCAGTATTCATGGAAAGTATTCCCTTAGAGCTTAAACCTGTCTTCTATGTACTGCTCTATCCAGCACTATTGTTTCTGTTGTAAACCCACAAACCTATCTGCTGATAATTCTGAGTTATTCGCAAGTGGTAATAGAATTTTTGTTCTTAAAGAAAGAGAAACATAATCGGGCAGATTACTGTATATATAAGCACAAAAAAATGTGCTGAAAAAAACCCCCACCTTGGCTTATACACGTATTAAAAAATAAACTTACATACTCGCCTGCTCCCCGCAGCTCATCTTCCTTCTCTTCTTAACTCGTAGCTGATCGCACATAGACACGTCCATGCCCACCGGTGCACTCTATGATGTCAGCAGCGGCAGCACCACCACATCATAGTGGGCGCCGCCGGGCAGAATGCTTGGATGCGTATCTGTCCAATCTGCTGGGTTGAAGAGGATAAGGAAGCAGAGCCACAGGGAGCATCGAAAGGTGAGTATGTAAGTTTTTTTTTTTTTGCACACTGCGGGGCTGCAGGCCATTAAATTAATGGGGCGCTGCAGGCCATTTCATTAGTAGGGGGGGCTGCAGGCCATTTCATTAGTAGGGGGGGGCTGCAGGCCATTTCATTAGTAGGGGGGGGCTGCAGGCCATTTCATTAGTAGGGGGGGCTGCAGGCCATTTCATTAGTAGGGGGGCTGCAGGCCATTTCATTAGTAGGGGGGGCTGCAGGCCATTTCATTAGTAGGGGGGGCTGCAGGCCATTTCATTAGTAGGGGGGGCTGCAGGCCATTTCATTAGTAGGGGGGGCTGCAGGCCATTTCATTAGTAAGGGGGGGGGGCTGCAGGCCATTTCATTAGTAGGGGGGGGCTGCAGGCCTTTTCATTAGTAGGGGGGCTGCAGGCCATTTCATTAGTAGGGGGGGGGCTGCAGGCCATTTCATTAGTAGGGGGGGGGCTGCAGGCCATTTCATTAGTAGGGGGGGGGCTGCAGGCCATTTCATTAGTAGGGGGGGCTGCAGGCCATTGCATTACTAAGGGGGGCTGCAGGGCATTGCATTACTAAGGGGGGCTGAAGGGCATTGCATTACTGGGGGGCTGAAGGGCATTGCATTACTGGGGGGCTGCAGGGCATTGCATTTTCTACCCTAGGCTTATACTCGAGTCAATAAGTTTTCCCAATGAGTTTTGGTAAAATTAGTGGTCTCTGTTTGTACTCTGGCCGGCTTATACTCGAGAATATATATGGTAAACAAGTTTGATGTCTGCTCTATTGCGTTGGATGATGATGTGGCCATCGTCCGACAAGCAGATGCAGATGTTTCTGTCACCTTTATTAATGGCTGTAAGCTGGAGCTCCAGCAGGAGATATAAACTTTCAATGCGCAGATCACTTTGTCCAATACTAATCTATTACACTTTGATCTCTTTATTGAAATTATGTATATTTAGTCATATACCTATGACTTTATCTTTGTTACTCCCTCAGTGGGAGGATTTACTAGGGTGAATGTGGCAGAATTTAATTTGTGCTATTGAAATAGAGACAGAAAATTGAGAGTGAGGGGACATGACCTAAAATGCACCAAATTGTGTGAAAATTTTGATACAATTTTTATCTACAGTAAGCCAGCTAAGAGATGAGGAAAACTACCTGAATATATGGAAATGACTTGATGGGTGCTGCTTTACTAGGGAAAACTAGGATGTGAATATCCTAATGGATATTCTTTATTTGTGAATAACAAAACAACGGGTTTCATCTAGCTGAACGTGTTTCTTGAGCCGAAAAGTGATGTTGTTCTATTAAATAAATACTACGTGCACTGTACTGCCCTCTACGTGTACTACATGCACTGTACTTCCCTCTACCTGTTCTACATGTACAGTATTACATGTACTGTACTGCACTCTACCTGTACTACATTTACTGTAATGCTCCCTGTTTCTACTACATGCACTGTACTACTCTCTACCTGTACTACATGCACTGTACTGCTCTCTACCTGTAGTACATGTACTGCCCTCTAGCTGTACTACATGTACTGTACTACTCTCTACCTGTACTACATGCACTGTACTGCTCTCTACCTGTAGTACATGTACTGCCCTCTACCTGTACTACATGTACTATATTGCTCTATACTAGTATTACATGTACTGTACTGCTCTCTACCTGTACTACATGTACTATATTGCTCTACACTAGTATTACATGTGCTGCACTGCTCTCTACCTGTACCACGTGCACTGTACTTCCATCTGTACCACATGCACTGTACTGCCCTTTACCTGTACTACATGTCCTGTACTGCCCTTTACCTGTACTACATGTCCTGTACTGCCCTTTACCTGTACTACATGTCCTGTACTGCCCTCTACCTGTACCACATGCACTGTACTGCCCTCTACCTGTACCACATGCACTGTACTAACTTCTACCTGCACCACATGCAAAGTACTGCCTTCTACCTGTACCACATGCACTGTACTGCCCTTTACCTGTACTACATGTACTGTACTGCTCTCTACCTGTAGTACATGTACTGCCCTCTACCTGTACCACATGCACTGTACTGCCCTCTACCTGTACCACATGCACTGCACTGCCCTCTACCTGTACTACATGTCCTGTACTGCCCTCTACCTGTAGTACATGTACTATATTGCTCTCTACCTGTACTGCATTTACTGTACTGCTTGCTACCTCTACTACATGTACTGTACTGCTCTCTAGCTGTACTACACATACTCTACTGCCCTTTAACTGGTTTTTAAGTGTATTTTCACTTTTTTTTGCAAAAAGAAAACAAGAAAAGTCTCAAAAAGGCAGTGTAAAGAAAAATAATTAAACTGTATCATAGTAAAAATTGATCTCCACCTGTATTACACAACAACTGTATTGCTGTTTTTTTTTTAACTCTGCTACAACTAATATACTGCCTCTCTTAGTACCTACAGGAACTATACGGTTTGTTTTAGCTGTGTTTCATCTTCTTTGCTGCAATTAACCTGTACAATAGTAAATCTGCCATAGTCCAAGTAATGAACTATTTTACTACTGTACGGTGTGCTACTATATTTTTATGCTATAGCGCATGTGTTGTGCTGCTATCTACTTGTATGGTAATACTGTGCAGTATACAGTCTTTGTGTAATTTACAGTAGCAGCTCTTGAATGCGATATGAAAGCACATTTATTATTGGGCTTTATCTATTTATTTAATCTTAATATGTTTAGTTGTTTATTATCTCATGTTCCAATACTTTTTAGCTTCAAAGGTCTTCCTGTATGGTCACTTGGTGGAGCATTGTACTCAAAACGTAAATGGAGGACATTTCTACTAGAAGCCAGTAGGAGGTGCAACTGCAGAAGGCTCTAACTTCATTGTCTACGTTTCGAGGGCACATTATTTTACAGAGCAGAATGAAAGTTTGCTCTGTAAGTGGAAACATCTAACCACAGTAAACAGAACAGCTGTGAATATCATTGGTGTTAGTTGTGTGAACATTTAATATTTATTTTGTCTACACTGCCTTTCCGTTACGGTAAAGTTTTTAGTGTGTTTTTTTTTTGTGTTGCATTCTGTGTCATAGAAAAAAGTGGAATAGCTCTGAATTCTCAAGTTGGCATCACATCGCAGCAGAAAGATTCCAACACAGACTGTCACAGTCCAGCAGATTATTTTATCTACACATGTTCTTGAGTTCAAGGAAAAACACGTCCTTTAAGCTAGAACATATTTGAAAAGTTTTATATGCAGAATAAGACATTATTTATCCTTTCGTTCCCCGGCCAAGATAACAGTAGAATATGTTATATTCTAACTTGATCTTTGGCTTTGCCATCTTAAGCTACTGCCAGCGATGAGGTCAGAATGACTAATGTGAGTTCAAACCGCTAAACCACTTCATTCTGGGCAAAACTGGCTTCAAGAAGAATGAAACCGATGATACATGGTTTATATGATATTACCATTGTTAATGTTAATAGAGGAAGATTATTATAAACATAATGGCATGGTTTTTTTCAGTATTTTTTTTTTTTCCTGCACTAAAAGAACTGCAAACCCTCATTAAATAAGTGAATAAACGAGTTAAAGTAAAACTTAAAATGACCAAAGCCTTCATATATTTCTATCCATTTATTTCAATTCTTTAATATTATTAGTCTTTTTTATATACATAATATAAAACATATACAGGCGGTCCCCTACTTAAGGACACCCGACTTACAGACAACCCATAGTTACAGACGGACCCCTCTG